>NW_024056368.1:0-81800 GCF_013401445.1 Tripterygium wilfordii | reverse complement strand
TCTTAACTTGCTAGTTTAGCTTTTGGACAACGTTTCGTTAGGTAAAGAAGCCAATAGACCAAGTTAAGTTCAAAATTGCACGAAACGGAAAACTTCTATGCATAGAATTGAGCATTCCTAAGGCATCAAAATGGACCGTTATACTCTTTTAGTGTTCTTGAGAGTCTTAAACTTGCTAGTTTAGCTTTTGGACAACGTTTCGTTAGGTAAAGAAGCCAATAGACCAAGTTAAGTTCAAAATTGCACGAAACATGGAAAACTTGTCTATGCATAGAATTGAGCATTCCTAAGGCATCAAAATGGACCGTATACTCTATTTAGTGTTCTTAGAAGTCTTAACTTGCTAGTTTAGCTTTTGGACAACGTTTCGTTAGGTAAAGAAGCCAATAGACCAAGTTAAGTTCAAAATTGCGAACGAAAAAGAAAACTTGTCTATGCATAGAATTGAGCATTCCTAAGGCATCAAAATGGACCGTTATACTCTTTTAGTGTTCTAGAAGTCTTAACTTGCTAGTTTAGCTTTTGGACAACGTTTCGTTAGGTAAAGAAGCCAATAGACCAAGTTAAGTTCAAAATTGCACGAAACGTGAAAACTTGTCTATGCATAGAATTGAGCATTCCTAAGGCATCAAAATGGACCGTTATACTCTATTTAGTGTTCTTAGAAGTCTTAACTTGCTAGTTTAGCTTTTGGACAACGTTTCGTTAGGTAAAGAAGCCAATAGACCAAGTTAAGTTCAAAATTGCACGAAACATGAAAAACTTGTCTATGCATAGAATTGAGCATTCTAAGGCATCAAAATGGACCGTTATACTCTATTTAGTGTTCTTAGAAGTCTTAACTTGCTAGTTTAGCTTTTGGACAACGTTTCGTTAGGTAAAGAAGCCAATAGACCAAGTTAAGTTCAAAATTGCACGAAACATGTGAAAAACTTGTCTATGCATAGAATTGAGCATTCCTAAGGCATCAAAATGGACCGTTATACTCTATTTAGTGTTCTTAGAAGTCTTAACTTGCTAGTTTAGCTTTTGGACAACGTTTCGTTAGGTAAAGAAGCCAATAGACCAAGTTAAGTTCAAAATTGCACGAAACATGAAAAACTTGTCATGCATAGAATTGAGCATTCCTAAGGCATCAAAATGGACCGTTATACTCTATTTAGTGTTCTTAGAAGTCTTAACTTGCTAGTTTAGCTTTTGGACAACGTTTCGTTAGGTAAAGAAGCCAATAGACCAAGTTAAGTTCAAAATTGGCACGAAACATGTGAAAAACTTGTCTATGCATAGAATTGAGCATTCCTAAGGCATCAAAATGGACCGTTATACTCTATTTAGTGTTCTTAGAAGTCTTAACTTGCTAGTTTAGCTTTTGGACAACGTTTCGTTAGGTAAAGAAGCCAATAGACCAAGTTAAGTTCAAAATTGCACGAAACATGGAAAAACTTGTCTATGCATAGAATTGAGCATTCCTAAGGCATCAAAATGGACCGTTATACTCTTTTAGTGTTCTTAGAAGTCTTAACTTGCTAGTTTAGCTTTTGGACAACGTTTCGTTAGGTAAAGAAGCCAATAGACCAAGTTAAGTTCAAAATTGCACGAAACATGGAAAAACTTGCGCATGCATAGAATTGAGCATTCCTAAGGCATCAAAATGGACCGTTATACTATTTAGTGTTCTTAGAAGTCTTAACTTGCTAGTTTAGCTTTTGGACAACGTTTCGTTAGGTAAAGAAGCCAATAGACCAAGTTAAGTTCAAAATTGCACGAAACATGAAAACTTGTCATGCATAGAATTGAGCATTCCTAAGGCATCAAAATGGACCGTTATACTCTATTTAGTGTTCTTAGAAGTCTTAACTTGCTAGTTTAGCTTTTGGACAACGTTTCGTTAGGTAAAGAAGCCAATAGACCAAGTTAAGTTCAAAATTGCACGAAACGTGAAAAACTTGTCTATGCATAGAATTGAGCATTCCTAAGGCATCAAAATGGACCGTTATACTCTATTTAGTGTTCTTAGAAGTCTTAACTTGCTAGTTTAGCTTTTGGACAACGTTTCGTTAGGTAAAGAAGCCAATAGACCAAGTTAAGTTCAAAATGCACGAAACATGAAAAACTTGTCTATGCATAGAATTGAGCATTCTAAGGCATCAAAATGGACCGTTATCTATTTAGTGTTCTTAGAAGTCTTAACTTGCTAGTTTAGCTTTTGGACAACGTTTCGTTAGGTAAAGAAGCCAATAGACCAAGTTAAGTTCAAAATTGCACGAAACATGAAAAACTTGTCATGCATAGAATTGAGCATTCCTAAGGCATCAAAATGGACCGTTATACTCTATTTAGTGTTCTTAGAAGTCTTAACTTGCTAGTTTAGCTTTTGGACAACGTTTCGTTAGGTAAAGAAGCCAATAGACCAAGTTAAGTTCAAAATTGCACGAAATGTGAAAACTTGCATGCATAGAATTGAGCATTCCTAAGGCATCAAAATGGACCGTTATACTCTTTTAGTGTTCTTAGAAGTCTTAACTTGCTAGTTTAGCTTTTGGACAACGTTTCGTTAGGTAAAGAAGCCAATAGACCAAGTTAAGTTCAAAATTGCACGAAACGTGAAAAACTTGTCTATGCATAGAATTGAGCATTCCTAAGGCATCAAAATGGACCGTTATACTCTATTTAGTGTTCTTAGAAGTCTTAACTTGCTATTTTAGCTTTTGGACAACGTTTCGTTAGGTAAGAGAAAGCCAATAGACCAAGTTAAGTTCAAAATTGGAAACGAAACCATGGAAAACTTGCGCATTGCATAGAATTGATGCATGTCCTAAGGCCATGCAAAATAGACCCCCAGTTATACCCTTTTTAGTGTTCTTGGAAGTCTTAACTTGCTAGTTAGCTTTTGGACGAACGTTTCGTTAGGTAAAGACAGCCATAGACCAAGTTAAGTTCAAAATTGCACGAAAAATTGAAAAAACTTGTCTATGCATAGAATTGAGCATTCCTAAGGCAATCAAAATGGACCGTTATAACTCTATTTAGTGTTCTTAGAAGTCTTAACTTGCTAGTTTAGCTTTGGACAACGTTTCGTTAGGTAGAGAAGCCAATAGACCAAGTTAAGTTCAAAATGGCACGAAACAATGAAAAACTTGTCTATGCATAGAGTTGAGCATTTCTAAGGCATCAAAATGGACCGTTATACTCTATTTAGTGTTCTTAGAAGTCTTAACTTGCTAGTTTAGCTTTTGGACAACGTTTCGTTAGGTAAAGAAGCCAATAGACCAAGTTAAGTTCAAATTGGCACGAAACATGGAAAACTTGCGCATGCATAGAATTGAGCATTCCTAAGGCATCAAAATAGACCGTTATACTCTTTTAGTGTTCTTGGAAGTCTTAACTTGCTAGTTTAGCTTTTGGACAACGTTTCGTTAGGTAAAGAAGACAATAGACCAAGTTAAGTTCAAAATTGCACGAAACATGAAAAACTTGTCTATGCATAGAATTGAGCAGTTCTAAGGCATCAAAATGGACCGTTATACTCTATTAGTGTTCTTAGAAGTCTTAACTTGCTAGTTTAGCTTTTGACAACGTTTCGTTAGGTAAAGAAGCAAATAGACCAAAGTTAAGTTCAAAATTGCACGAAACATGGAAAACTTGCGCATGCATAGAATTGAGCATTCCTAAGGCATCAAAATAGACCGTTATACTCTTTTTAGTGTTCTTGGAGTCTTAACTTGCTAGTTTAGCTTTTGGACAACGTTTCGTTAGGTAAAGAAGCCAATAGACCAAGTTAAGTTCAAAATTGCACGAAACATGGAAAAACTTGCGCATGCATAGAATTGAGCATTCCTAAGGCATCAAATAGACCGTTATACTCTTTTAGTGTTCTTTGAAGTCTTAACTTGCTAGTTTAGCTTTTGGACAACGTTTCGTTAGGTAAAGAAGACAATAGACCAAGTTAAGTTTCAAAATTGCACGAAACATGGAAAAAACTTGTCCTATGCATAGAATTGAGCATTCCTAAGGCATCAAAATGGACCGTTATACTCTATTTAGTGTTCTTAGAAGTCTTAACTTGCTAGTTTAGCTTTTGGAACAACGTTTCGTTAGGTAAAGAAGCCAATAGACCAAGTTAAGTTCAAAATTGCACGAAACATGGAAAACTTGTCGATGCATAGAATTGAGCATTCCTAAGGCATCAAAATAGACCGTTATACTCTATTTTAGTGTTCTTGGAAGTCTTAACTTGCTAGTTTAGCTTTTGGACAACGTTTCGTTAGGTAAAGAAGCCAATAGACCAAGTTAAGTTCAAAATTGGAACGAAACATGGAAAAACTTGTCGCATGCATAGAATTGAGCATTCCTAAGGCATCAAAATAGACCGTTATACTCTATTTTAGTGTTCTTGGAAGTCTTAACTTGCTAGTTTAGCTTTTGAACAACGTTTCGTTAGGTAAAGAAGCCAATAGAACCAAGTTAAGTTCAAAATTGCACGAAACATGGAAAAACTTGCGCATGCATAGAATTGAGCATTCCTAAGGCATCAAAATAGACCGTTATACTCTTTTTAGTGTTCTTAGAAGTCTTAACTTGCTAGTTTAGCTTTTGGACAACGTTGTTCGTTAGGTAAAAGAAGCCAATAGACCAAGTTAAGTCAAAATGGCACGAAACATGAAAAACTTGCGCTATGCATAGAATTGAGCATTTCTAAGGCATCAAAATGGACCGTTATACTCTATTTAGTGTTCTTAGAAGTCTTAACTTGCTAGTTTAGCTTTTGGACAACGTTTCGTTAGGGTAAGAAGCCAATAGACCAAGTTAAGCTCAAAATTGACGAAACATGGAAAACTTGCGCATGCATAGAATTGAGCATTCCTAAGGCCATGAAAATAGACCGTTATACCCTTTTTAGTGTTCTTGGAAGTCTTAACTTGCTAGTTTAGCTTTTGGACAACGTTTCGTTAGGTAAAGAAGACAATAGACCAAGTTAAGTTCAAAATTGCACGAAACATGAAAAACTTGTCTATGCATAGAATTGAGCATTCCTAAGGCATCAAAATGGACCGTTATACTCTATTTAGTGTTCTTAGAAGTCTTAACTTGCTAGTTTAGCTTTTGGACAACGTTTCGTTAGGTAAAGAAGCAAATAGACCAAATTAAGTTCAAAATTGCACGAAACATGGAAAACTTGCGCATGCATAGAATTGAGCATTCCTAAGGCATCAAAATAGACCGTTATACTCTTTTAGTGTTCTTGGGAGTCTTAACTTGCTAGTTTAGCTTTTGGACAACGTTTCGTTAGGTAAAGAAGCCAATAGACCAAGTTAAGTTCAAAATTGAACGAAACATGGAAAACTTGCGCATGCATAGAATTGAGCATTCCTAAGGCATCAAAATAGACCGTTATACTCTTTTTAGTTGTTCTTGGAAGTCTTAACTTGCTAGTTTAGCTTTTGGACAACGTTTCGTTAGGTAAAGAAGCCAATAGACCAAGTTAAGTTCAAAATTGCACGAAACAGTGAAAAACTTGTCTATGTATAGAATTGAGCATTCCTAAGGCATCAAAATGGACCGTTATACTCTATTTAGTGTTCTTAAGAAGTCTTAACTTGCTAGTTTAGCTTGTGGACAACGTTTCATTAGGTAAAGAAGCCAATAGACCAAGTTAAGTTCAAAATGGCACGAAACAATGAAAAACTTGTCTATGCATAGAATTGAGCATTTCCTAAGGCATCAAAATGGACCGTTATACTCTATTTAGTGTTCTTAGGAAGTCTTAACTTGCTAGTTTAGCTTTTGGACAACGTTTCGTTAGGTAAAGAAGCCAATAGACCAAGTTAAGCTTCAAAATTGGACGAAACATGGAAAACTTGCGCATGCATAGAATTGAGCATTCCTAAGGCATGAAAATAGACCGTTATACTCTTTTTAGTGTTCTTGGAAGTCTTAACTTGCTAGTTTAGCTTTTGGACAACGTTTCGTTAGGTAAAGAAGCCAATAGACCAAGTTAAGTTCAAAATTGCACGAAACATGGAAAAACTTGTCGCATGCATAGAATTGAGCATTCCTAAGGCATCAAAATAGACCGTTATACTCTTTTAGTGTTCTTGGGAGTCTTAACTTGCTAGTTTAGCTTTTGGACAACGTTTCGTTAGGTAAAGAAGCCAATAGACCAAGTTAAGTTCAAAATTGAACGAAACATGGAAAACTTGCGCATGCATAGAATTGAGCATTCCTAAGGCATCAAAATAGACCGTTATACCCTTTTTAGTGTTCTTGGAAGTCTTAACTTGCTAGTTTAGCTTTTGGACAACGTTTCGTTAGGTAAAGAAGCCAATAGACCAAGTTAAGTTCAAAATTGCACGAAACGATGAAAAACTTGTCTATGTATAGAATTGAGCATTCCTAAGGCATCAAATAGGACCGTTATACTCTATTTAGTGTTCTTAAGAAGTCTTAACTTGCTAGTTTAGCTTGTGGACAACGTTTCGATTAGGTAAAGAAGCCAATAGACCAAGTTAAGTTCAAAATGGCACGAAACAAGAAAAACTTGTCTATGCATAGAATTGAGCATTTCTAAGGCATCAAAATGGACCGTTATACTCTATTTAGTGTTCTTAGAAGTCTTAACTTGCTAGTTTAGCTTTTGGACAACGTTTCGTTAGGTAAAGAAGCCAATAGACCAAGTTAAGTTCAAAATTGGCACGAAACATGGAAAACTTGCGCATGCATAGAATTGAGCATTCCTAAGGCATGCAAAATAGACCGTTATACTCTATTTAGTGTTCTTGGAAGTCTTAACTTGCTAGTTTAGCTTTTGGACAACGTTTCGTTAGGTAAAGAAGACAATAGACCAAGTTAAGTTCAAAATTGCACGAAACATGAAAAACTTGTCTATGCATAGAATTGAGCATTCCTAAGGCATCAAAATAGACCGTTATACTCTTTTAGTGTTCTTAGGAAGTCTTAACTTGCTAGTTTAGCTTTTGGACAACGTTTCGTTAGGTAAAGAAGCCAATAGACCAAATTAAGTTCAAAATTGCACGAAACATGGAAAACTTGCGCTATGCATAGAATTGAGCATTCCTAAGGCATCAAAATAGGACCGTTATACTCTATTTAGTGTTCTTAGGGAGTCTTAAACTTGCTAGTTTAGCTTTTGGACAACGTTTCGTTAGGTAAAGAAGCCAATAGACCAAGTTAAGCTCAAAATTGCACGAAACATGGAAAACTTGCGCATGCATAGAATTGAGCATTCCTAAGGCATCAAAATAGACCGTTATACCCTTTTTAGTGTTCTTGGAAGTCTTAACTTGCTAGTTTAGCTTTTGGACAACGTTTCGTTAGGTAAAGAAGCCAATAGACCAAGTTAAGTTCAAAATTGCACGAAACGTGAAAAACTTGTCTATGCTATAGAATTGAGCATTCCTAAGGCATCAAAATGGACCGTTATACTCTATTTAGTGTTCTTAAGAAGTCTTAACTTGCTAGTTTAGCTTGTGGACAACGTTTCAGTTAGGTAAAGAAGCCAATAGACCAAGTTAAGTTCAAAATGGCACGAAACAATGAAAAACTTGTCTATGCATAGAATTGAGCATTTCTAAGGCATCAAAATGGACCGTTATACTCTATTTAGTGTTCTTAGAAGTCTTAACTTGCTAGTTTAGCGTTTTGGACAACGTTTCGTTAGGTAAAGAAGCCAATAGACCAAGTTAAGCTCAAAATTGGACGAAACATGGAAAACTTGCGCATGCATAGAATTGAGGCATTCCTAAGGCATGAAAATAGACCGTTATACTCTTTTAGTGTTCTTGGAAGTCTTAACTTGCTAGTTTAGCTTTTGGACAACGTTTCGTTAGGTAAAGAAGACAATAGACCAAGTTAAGTTCAAAATTGCACGAAACATGAAAAACTTGTCTCATGCATAGAATTGAGCATTCCTAAGGCATCAAAATGGACCGTTATACTCTATTTAGTGTTCTTAGAAGTCTTAACTTGCTAGTTTAGCTTTTGGACAACGTTTCGTTAGGTAAAGAAGCAAATAGACCAAATTAAGTTCAAAATTGCACGAAACATGGAAAACTTGCGCATGCATAGAATTGAGCATTCCTAAGGCATCAAAATAGACCGTTATACTCTTTTAGTGTTCTTGGGAGTCTTAACTTGCTAGTTTAGCTTTTGGACAACGTTTCGTTAGGTAAAGAAGCCAATAGACCAAGTTAAGTTCAAAATTGGCACGAAACATGGAAAAACTTGCGCTATGCATAGAATTGAGCATTCCTAAGGCATCAAAATAGACCGTTATACTCTATTTAGTGTTCTTAGGAAGTCTTAACTTGCTAGTTTAGCTTTTGGACAACGTTTCGTTAGGTAAAGAAGACCAATAGACCAAGTTAAGTTCAAAATTGCACGAAACATGAAAAACTTGTCTATGCATAGAATTGAGCATTCCTAAGGCATCAAAATAGGACCGTTATACTCTATTTAGTGTTCTTAGAAGTCTTAACTTGCTAGTTTAGCTTTTGGACAACGTTTCGTTAGGTAAAGAAGCAAATAGACCAAGTTAAGTTCAAAATTGCACGAAACATGGAAAACTTGCGCATGCATAGAATTGAGCATTCCTAAGGCATCAAAATAGGACCGTTATACTCTATTTAGTGTTCTTGAGAAGTCTTAACTTGCTAGTTTAGCTTTTGGACAACGTTTCGTTAGGTAAAGAAGCCAATAGACCAAGTTATGTTCAAAATTGCACGAAACATGGAAAACTTGCGCATGCATAGAATTGAGCATTCCTAAGGCATCAAAATAGACCGTTATACTCTTTTTAGTGTTCTTGGAAGTCTTAACTTGCTAGTTTAGCTTTTGGACAACGTTTCGTTAGGTAAAGAAGCCAATAGACCAAGTTAAGTTCAAAATTGCACGAAACTGAAAAACTTGTCTATGCATAGAATTGAGCATTCCTAAGGCATCAAAATGGACCGTTATACTCTATTTAGTGTTCTTAGAAGTCTTAACTTGCTAGTTTAGCTTTGGACAACGTTTCAGTTAGGTAAAGAAGCCAATAGACCAAGTTAAGTTCAAAATGGCACGAAACAATGGAAAAACTTGTCTATGCATAGAATTGAGCATTTCCTAAGGCATCAAAATGGACCGTTATACTCTATTTAGTGTTCTTAGAAGTCTTAACTTGCTAGTTTAGCTTTTGGACAACGTTTCGTTAGGTAAAGAAGCCAATAGACCAAGTTAAGCTCAAAATTGGACGAAACATGGAAAACTTGCGCATGCATAGAATTGAGCATTCCTAAGGCATGAAAATAGACCGTTATACTCTTTTTAGTGTTCTTGGAAGTCTTAACTTGCTAGTTTAGCTTTTGGACAACGTTTCGTTAGGTAAAGAAGACAATAGACCAAGTTAAGTTCAAAAATTGCACGAAACATGAAAAACTTGTCTATGCATAGAATTGAGCATTCCTAAGGCATCAAAATGGACCGTTATACTCTATTTAGTGTTCTTAGAAGTCTTAACTTGCTAGTTTAGCTTTGGACAACGTTTCGTTAGGTAAAGAAGCCAATAGACCAAAGTTAAGTTCAAAATTGCACGAAACATGGAAAACTTGCGCTATGCATAGAATTGAGCATTCCTAAGGCATCAAAATAGGACCGTTATACTCTATTTAGTGTTCTTGGAGAAGTCTTAACTTGCTAGTTTAGCTTTTGGACAACGTTTCGTTAGGTAAAGAAGCCAATAGACCAAGTTAAGTTCAAAATTGCACGAAACATTGAAAAACTTGCGCATGCATAGAATTGAGCATTCCTAAGGCATCAAAATAGACCGTTATACTCTTTTAGTGTTCTTGGAAGTCTTAACTTGCTAGTTTAGCTTTTGGACAACGTTTCGTTAGGTAAAGAAGACAATAGACCAAGTTAAGTTCAAAATTGCACGAAACATGAAAAACTTGTCTATGCATAGAATTGAGCATTCCTAAGGCATCAAATAGGACCGTTATACTCTTTTAGTGTTCTTGGAAGTCTTAACTTGCTAGTTTAGCTTTTGGACAACGTTTCGTTAGGTAAAGAAGCCAATAGACCAAGTTAAGTTCAAAATGGCACGAAACATGGAAAAACTTGTCTATGCATAGAATTGAGCATTCCTAAGGCATCAAAATGGACCGTTATACTCTATTTAGTGTTCTTAGAAGTCTTAACTTGCTAGTTTAGCTTTTGGACAACGTTTCGTTAGGTAAAGAAGCCAATAGACCAAGTTAAGTTCAAAATTGGCACGAAACATGGAAAACTTGCGCATGCATAGAATTGAGCATTCCTAAGGCATGCAAAATAGACCGTTATACTCTATTTAGTGTTCTTAGAAGTCTTAACTTGCTAGTTTAGCTTTTGGACAACGTTTCGTTAGGTAAAGAAGCCAATAGACCAAGTTAAGTTCAAAATTGCACGAAACATGAAAAACTTGTCTATGCATAGAATTGAGCATTCCTAAGGCATCAAAATGGACCGTTATACTCTTTTTAGTGTTCTTAGAAGTCTTAACTTGCTAGTTTAGCTTTTGGACAACGTTTCGTTAGGTAAAGAAGACAATAGACCAAGTTAAGTTCAAAATTGCACGAAACATGAAAAACTTGTCTATGCATAGAATTGAGCATTCTAAGGCATCAAAATGGACCGTTATACTCTATTTAGTGTTCTTAGAAGTCTTAACTTGCTAGTTTAGCTTTTGGACAACGTTTCGTTAGGTAAAGAAGCCAAATAGACCAAGTTAAGTTCAAAATTGCACGAAACATGGAAAACTTGCGCATGCATAGAATTGAGCATTCCTAAGGCATCAAAATAGACCGTTATACTCTTTTTAGTGTTCTTGGAGTCTTAACTTGCTAGTTTAGCTTTTGGACAACGTTTCGTTAGGTAAAGAAGCCAATAGACCAAGTTAAGTTCAAAATTGCACGAAACTGGAAAAACTTGCGCTATGCATAGAATTGAGCATTCCTAAGGCATCAAAATAGACCGTTATACTCTATTTAGTGTTCTTGGAAGTCTTAACTTGCTAGTTTAGCTTTTGGACAACGTTTCGTTAGGTAAAGAAGACAATAGACCAAGTTAAGTTCAAAATGGCACGAAACATGAAAAACTTGTCTATGCATAGAATTGAGCATTTCTAAGGCATCAAAATGGACCGTTATACTCTATTTAGTGTTCTTAGAAGTCTTAACTTGCTAGTTTAGCTTTTGAACAACGTTTCGTTAGGTAAAGAAGCCAATAGACCAAGTTAAGTTCAAAATTGCACGAAACATGGAAAAACTTGCTCATGCATAGAATTGAGCATTCCTAAGGCATCAAAATAGACCGTTATACTCTTTTAGTGTTCTTAGAAGTCTTAACTTGCTAGTTTAGCTTTTGGACAACGTTTCGTTAGGTAAAGAAGCCAATAGACCAAGTTAAGTTCAAAATGGCATGAAACATGAAAAACTTGTCTATGCATAGAATTGAGCATTTCTAAGGCATCAAAATGGACCGTTATACTCTATTTAGTGTTGTTAGAAGTCTTAACTTGCTAGTTTAGCTTTTGGACAACTGTTTCGTTAGGTAAAGAAGCCAATAGACCAAGTTAAGTTCAAAATTGCACGAAACATGGAAAACTTGCCGCATGCATAGAATTGAGCATTCCTAAGGCATCAAAATAGACCGTTATACTCTTTTTAGTGTTCTTGGAAGTCTTAACTTGCTAGTTTAGCTTTTGGACAACGTTTCGTTAGGTAAAGAAGCCAATACACCAAGTTAAGTTCAAAATGGCACGAAACGTGAAAAACTTGTCTATGCATAGAATTGAGCATTCTAAGGCATCAAAATGGACCGTTATACTCTATTTAGTGTTCTAAGAAGTCTTAACTTGCTAGTTAGCTTGTGGACAACGTTTCAGTTAGGTAAAGAAGCCAATAGACCAAGTTAAGTTCAAAATGGCACGAAACAATGAAAAACTTGTCTATGCATAGAATTGAGCATTTCTAAGGCATCAAAAATGGACCGTTATACTCTATTTAGTGTTCTTAGAAGTCTTAACTTGCTAGTTTAGCTTTTGGACAACGTTTCGTTAGGTAAAGAAGCCAATAGACCAAGTTAAGTTCAAAATTGGCACGAAACATGGAAAACTTGCGCATGCATAGAATTGAGCATTCCTAAGGCATCAAAATAGACCGTTATACTCTTTTTAGTGTTCTTGGAAGTCTTAACTTGCTAGTTTAGCTTTTGGACAACGTTTCGTTAGGTAAAGAAGACAATAGACCAAGTTAAGTTCAAAATTGCACGAAACATGAAAAACTTTTCTATGCATAGAATTGAGCATTCCTAAGGCATCAAAATGGACCGTTATACTCTATTTAGTGTTCTTAGAAGTCTTAACTTGCTAGTTTAGCTTTTGGACAACGTTTCGTTAGGTAAAGAAGCCAATAGACCAAATTATGTTCAAAATTGCACGAAACATGGAAAACTTGCGCATGCATAGAATTGAGCATTCCTAAGGCATCAAAATAGACCGTTATACTCTTTTTAGTGTTCTTGGGAGTCTAAACTTGCTAGTTTAGCTTTTGGACAACGTTTCGTTAGGTAAAGAAGCCAATAGACCAAGTTAAGTTCAAAATTGCACGAAACATGGAAAAACTTGCGCATGCATAGAATTGAGCATTCCTAAGGCATCAAAATAGACCGTTATACTCTTTTAGTGTTCTTGGAAGTCTTAACTTGCTAGTTTAGCTTTTGGACAACGTTTCGTTAGGTAAAGAAGCCAATAGACCAAGTTAAGTTCAAAATTGCACGAAACATGGAAAACTTGCGCATGCATAGAATTGAGCATTCCTAAGGCATCAAAATAGACCGTTATACTCTTTTTAGTGTTCTTAGAAGTCTTAACTTGCTAGTTTAGCTTTTGGACAACGTTTCGTTAGGTAAAGAAGCCAATAGACCAAGTTAAGTTCAAAATGGCACGAAACATGAAAAACTTGTCTATGCATAGAATTGAGCATTCCTAAGGCATCAAAATGGACCGTTATACTCTATTTAGTGTTCTTAGAAGTCTTAACTTGCTAGTTTAGCTTTTGGACAACGTTTCGTTAGGTAAAGAAGCCAATAGACCAAGTTAAGTTCAAAATTGCACGAAACATGGAAAACTTGCGCTATGCATAGAATTGAGCATTCCTAAGGCATCAAAATAGGACCGTTATACTCTTTTTAGTGTTCTTGGAAGTCTTAACTTGCTAGTTTAGCTTTTGGACAACGTTTCGTTAGGTAAAGAAGCCAATAGACCAAGTTAAGTTCAAAATTGCACGAAACAGTGAAAAACTTGTCTATGCATAGAATTGGAGCATTCCTAAGGCATCAAAATCGACCGTTATACTCTATTTAGTGTTCTTAGAAGTCTTAACTTGCTAGTTTAGCTTTTGGACAACGTTTCGTTAGGTAAAGAAGCCAATAGACCAAGTTAAGTTCAAAATGGCACGAAACATGAAAACTTGTCTATGCATAGAATTGAGCATTTCTAAGGCATCAAAATGGACAGTTATACTCTATTTTAGTGTTCTTAGATAGTCTTAACTTGCTAGTTTAGGCTTTTGGACAACATTTCGTTAGGTAAAGAAGCCAATAGACCAAGTTAAGTTCAAAATTGCACGAAACATGGAAAACTTGCGCTATGCATAGAATTGAGCATTCCTAAGGCATCAAAATAGACCGTTATACTCTTTTAGTGTTCTTGGAAGTCTTAACTTGCTAGTTTAGCTTTTGGACAACGTTTCGTTAGGTAAAGAAGCCAATAGACCAAGTTAAGTTCAAAATTGCACGAAACTTGAAAAACTTGCGCATGCATAGAATTGAGCATTCCTAAGGCATCAAAATAGACCGTTATACTCTTTTTAGTGTTCTTGGAAGTCTGAACTTGCTAGTTTAGCTTTTGGACAACGTTTCGTTAGGTAAAGAAGCCAATAGACCAAGTTAAGTTTCAAAATTGCACGAAACGTGAAAAACTTAGTCTATGCATAGAAATTGAGCATTCCTAAGGCATCAAAATGGACCGTTATACTCTATTTAGTGTTCTTAGAAGTCTTAACTTGCTAGTTTATCTTTTGGACAACGTTTCGTTAGGTAAAGAAGCCAATAGACCAAGTTAAGTTCAAAATGGCACGAAACATGAAAAACTTGTCTATGCATAGAATTGGAGCATTTCTAAGGCATCAAAATGGACCGTTATACTCTATTTAGTGTTCTTAGAAGTCTTAACTTGCTAGTTTAGCTTTTGGACAACGTTTCGTTAGGTAAAGAAGCCAATAGACCAAGTTAAGTTCAAAATGGCACGAAACATGAAAAACTTGTCTATGCATAGAATTGAGCATTGCTAAGGCATCAAAATGGACCGTTATACTCTATTTTAGTGTTCTTAGAAGTCTTAACTTGCTAGTTTAGCTTTTGGACAACGTTTCGTTAGGTAAAGAAGCCAATAGACCAAGTTAAGTTCAAAATTGCACGAAACATGGAAAAACTTGCGCATGCATAGAATTGAGCATTCCTAAGGCATCAAAATAGGACCGTTATACTCTTTTTAGTGTTCTTAGAAGTCTTAACTTGCTAGTTTAGCTTTTGGACAACGTTTCGTTAGGTAAAGAAGCCAATAGACCAAGTTAAGTTCAAAATTGCACGAAACATGAAAAACTTGTCTATGCATAGAATTGAGCATTTCCTAAGGCATCAAATGGACCGTTATACTCTATTTAGTGTCTTAGAAGTCTTAACTTGCTAGTTTAGCTTTTGGACAACGTTTCGTTAGGTAAAGAAGCCAATAGACCAAGTTAAGTTCAAAATGGCACGAAACATGGAAAACTTGCGCATGCATAGAATTGAGCATTCCTAAGGCATCAAAATAGACCGTTATACTCTTTTAGTGTTCTTAGGAAGTCTTAACTTGCTAGTTTAGCTTTTGGACAACGTTTCATTAGGTAAAGAAGCCAATAGACCAAGTTAAGTTCAAAATTGCACGAAACAATGAAAAACTTGTCTATGCATAGAATTGAGCATTCTAAGGCATCAAAATGGACCGTTATACTCTATTTAGTGTTCTTAGAAGTCTTAACTTGCTAGTTTAGCTTTTGGACAACGTTTCGTTAGGTAAAGAAGCCAATAGACCAAGTTAAGTTCAAAATTGCACGAAACATGGAAAACTTGCGCATGCATAGAATTGAGCATTCCTAAGGCATCAAAATAGGACCGTTATACTCTATTTAGTGTTCTTAGAAGTCTTAACTTGCTAGTTTAGCTTTTGGACAACGTTTCGTTAGGTAAAGAAGCCAATAGACCAAGTTAAGTTCAAAATTGCACGAAACATGAAAAACTTGTCTATGCATAGAATTGAGCATTCCTAAGGCATCAAAATGGACCGTTATACTCTATTTTAGTGTTCTTAGAAGTCTTAACTTGCTAGTTTAGCTTTTGGACAACGTTTCGTTAGGTAAAGAAGCCAATAGACCAAGTTAAGTTCAAAATGGCACGAAACATGAAAAACTTGTCTATGCATAGAATTGAGCATTCTAAGGCATCAAAATGGACCGTTATACTCTATTTAGTGTTCTTAGAAGTCTTAACTTGCTAGTTTAGCTTTTGGACAACGTTTCGTTAGGTAAAGAAGCCAATAGACCAAGTTAAGTTCAAAATTGCACGAAACATGAAAAACTTGTCTATGCATAGAATTGAGCATTCCTAAGGCATCAAAATGGACCGTTATACTCTATTTAGTGTTCTTAGAAGTCTTAACTTGCTAGTTTAGCTTTTGGACAACGTTTCGTTAGGTAAAGAAGCCAATAGACCAAGTTAAGTTCAAAATTGCACGAAACATGAAAAACTTGTCTATGCATAGAATTGAGCATTCCTAAGGCATCAAAATGGACCGTTATACTCTTTTAGTGTTCTTAGAAGTCTTAACTTGCTAGTTTAGCTTTTGGACAACGTTTCGTTAGGTAAAGAAGCCAATAGACCAAGTTAAGTTCAAAATTGCACGAAACATGAAAAACTTGTCTATGCATAGAATTGAGCATTCCTAAGGCATCAAAATGGACCGTTATACTCTATTTAGTGTTCTTAGAAGTCTTAACTTGCTAGTTTAGCTTTTGGACAACGTTTCGTTAGGTAAAGAAGCCAATAGACCAAGTTAAGTTCAAAATTGCACGAAACATGGAAAAACTTGCGCTATGCATAGAATTGAGCATTCCTAAGGCATCAAAATAGACCGTTATACTCTTTTTAGTGTTCTTGGAAGTCTTAACTTGCTAGTTTAGCTTTTGGACAACGTTTCGTTAGGTAAAGAAGCCAATAGACCAAGTTAAGTTCAAAATTGCACGAAACATGGAAAAACTTGCGCATGCATAGAATTGAGCATTCCTAAGGCATCAAAATAGACCGTTATACTCTTTTAGTGTTCTTAGGAAGTCTTAACTTGCTAGTTTAGCTTTTGGACAACGTTTCGTTAGGTAAAGAAGCCAATAGACCAAGTTAAGTTCAAAATTGCACGAAACATGAAAAACTTGTCTATGCATAGAATTGAGCATTCCTAAGGCATCAAAATGGACCGTTATACTCTATTTAGTGTTCTTAGAAGTCTTAACTTGCTAGTTTAGCTTTTGGACAACGTTTCGTTAGGTAAAGAAGCCAATAGACCAAGTTAAGTTCAAAATTGCACGAAACATGGAAAACTTGCGCTATGCATAGAATTGAGCATTCCTAAGGCATCAAAATAGACCGTTATACTCTTTTTAGTGTTCTTGGAAGTCTTAACTTGCTAGTTTAGCTTTTGGACAACGTTTCGTTAGGTAAAGAAGACAATAGACCAAGTTAAGTTCAAAATTGCACGAAACATGGAAAACTTGCGCATGCATAGAATTGAGCATTCCTAAGGCATGAAAATAGACCGTTATACTCTTTTTAGTGTTCTTAGAAGTCTTAACTTGCTAGTTTAGCTTTTGGACAACGTTATCGTTAGGTAAAGAAGACAATAGACCAAGTTAAGTTCAAAATTGCACGAAACATGAAAAACTTGCGCTATGCATAGAATTGAGCATTCCTAAGGCATGCAAAATAGGACCGTTATACTCTATTTAGTGTTCTTAGAAGTCTTAACTTGCTAGTTTAGCTTTTGGACAACGTTTCGTTAGGTAAAGAAGCCAATAGACCAAGTTAAGTTCAAAATTGCACGAAACGTGAAAAACTTGTCTATGCATAGAATTGAGCATTCCTAAGGCATCAAAATGGACCGTTATACTCTATTTAGTGTTCTTAGAAGTCTTAACTTGCTAGTTTAGCTTGTGGACAACGTTTCGTTAGGTAAAGAAGCCAATAGACCAAGTTAAGTTCAAAATGGCACGAAACATGAAAAACTTGTCTATGCATAGAATTGAGCATTCTAAGGCATCAAAATGGACCGTTATACTCTATTTAGTGTTCTTAGAAGTCTTAACTTGCTAGTTTAGCTTTTGGACAACGTTTCGTTAGGTAAAGAAGCCAATAGACCAAGTTAAGTTCAAAATTGCACGAAACATGAAAAACTTGTCTATGCATAGAATTGAGCATTCCTAAGGCATCAAAATGGACCGTTATACTCTATTTAGTGTTCTTAGAAGTCTTAACTTGCTAGTTTAGCTTTTGGACAACGTTTCGTTAGGTAAAGAAGCCAATAGACCAAGTTAAGTTCAAAATTGCACGAAACATGAAAAACTTGTCTATGCATAGAATTGAGCATTCCTAAGGCATCAAAATGGACCGTTATACTCTTTTTAGTGTTCTTAGAAGTCTTAACTTGCTAGTTTAGCTTTTGGACAACGTTTCGTTAGGTAAAGAAGCCAATAGACCAAGTTAAGTTCAAAATTGCACGAAACATGAAAAACTTGTCTATGCATAGAATTGAGCATTCCTAAGGCATCAAAATGGACCGTTATACTCTATTTAGTGTTCTTAGAAGTCTTAACTTGCTAGTTTAGCTTTTGGACAACGTTTCGTTAGGTAAAGAAGCCAATAGACCAAGTTAAGTTCAAAATTGCACGAAACATGAAAAACTTGACTATGCATAGAATTGAGCATTCCTAAGGCATCAAAATGGACCGTTATACTCTATTTAGTGTTCTTAGAAGTCTTAACTTGCTAGTTTAGCTTTTGGACAACGTTTCGTTAGGTAAAGAAGCCAATAGACCAAGTTAAGTTCAAAATTGCACGAAACATGAAAAACTTGTCTATGCATAGAATTGAGCATTCCTAAGGCATCAAAATGGACCGTTATACTCTATTTAGTGTTCTTAGAAGTCTTAACTTGCTAGTTTAGCTTTTGGACAACGTTTCGTTAGGTAAAGAAGCCAATAGACCAAGTTAAGTTCAAAATTGCACGAAACATGAAAACTTGTCTATGCATAGAATTGAGCATTCCTAAGGCATCAAAATGGACCGTTATACTCTTTTTAGTGTTCTTAGAAGTCTTAACATTGCTAGTTTAGCTTTTGGACAACGTTTCGTTAGGTAAAGAAGCCAATAGACCAAGTTAAGTTCAAAATTGCACGAAACATGAAAAACTTGTCTATGCATAGAATTGAGCATTCCTAAGGCATCAAAATGGACCGTTATACTCTATTTAGTGTTCTTAGAAGTCTTAACTTGCTAGTTTAGCTTTTGGACAACGTTTCGTTAGGTAAAGAAGCCAATAGACCAAAGTTAAGTTCAAAATTGCACGAAACATGGAAAAACTTGCGCTATGCATAGAATTGAGCATTCCTAAGGCATCAAAATAGACCGTTATACTCTTTTAGTGTTCTTAGGAAGTCTTAACTTGCTAGTTTAGCTTTTGGACAACGTTTCGTTAGGTAAAGAAGCCAATAGACCAAGTTAAGTTCAAAATTGCACGAAACATGAAAAACTTGCGCTATGCATAGAATTGAGCATTCCTAAGGCATGCAAAATAGGACCGTTATACTCTTTTTAGTGTTCTTAGAAGTCTTAACTTGCTAGTTTAGCTTTTGGACAACGTTTCGTTAGGTAAAGAAGCCAATAGACCAAGTTAAGTTCAAAATTGCACGAAACATGAAAAACTTGTCTATGCATAGAATTGAGCATTCCTAAGGCATCAAAATGGACCGTTATACTCTATTTAGTGTTCTTAGAAGTCTTAACTTGCTAGTTTAGCTTTTGGACAACGTTTCGTTAGGTAAAGAAGCCAATAGACCAAATTAAGTTCAAAATTGCACGAAACATGGAAAAACTTGCGCATGCATAGAATTGAGCATTCTAAGGCATCAAAATAGGACCGTTATACTCTTTTTAGTGTTCTTAGAAGTCTTAACTTGCTAGTTTAGCTTTTGGACAACGTTTCGTTAGGTAAAGAAGCCAATAGACCAAGTTAAGTTCAAAATTGACACGAAACATGAAAAACTTGTCTATGCATAGAATTGAGCATTCCTAAGGCATCAAAATGGACCGTTATACTCTATTTAGTGTTCTTAGAAGTCTTAACTTGCTAGTTTAGCTTTTGGACAACGTTTCGTTAGGTAAAGAAGCCAATAAGACCAAGTTAAGTTCAAAATTGCACGAAACATGAAAAACTTGGCTATGCATAGAATTGAGCATTCCTAAGGCATCAAAATGGACCGTTATACTCTTTTAGTGTTCTTAGAAGTCTCAACTTGCTAGTTTAGCTTTGGACAACGTTTCGTTAGGTAAAGAAGCCAATAGACCAAGTTAAGTTCAAAATTGCACGAAACATGAAAAACTTGTCTATGCATAGAATTGAGCATTCCTAAGGCATCAAAATGGACCGTTATACTCTATTTAGTGTTCTTAGAAGTCTTAACTTGCTAGTTTAGCTTTTGGACAACGTTTCGTTAGGTAAAGAAGCCAATAGACCAAGTTAAGTTCAAAATGGCACGAAACATGAAAAACTTGTCTATGCATAGAATTGAGCATTGCTAAGGCATCAAAATGGACCGTTATACTCTTTTTAGTGTTCTTAGAAGTCTTAACTTGCTAGTTTAGCTTTTGGACAACGTTTCGTTAGGTAAAGAAGCCAATAGACCAAGTTAAGTTCAAAATTGCACGAAACATGAAAAACTTGTCTATGCATAGAATTGAGCATTCCTAAGGCATCAAAATGGACCGTTATACTCTATTTAGTGTTCTTAGAAGTCTTAACTTGCTAGTTTAGCTTTTGGACAACGTTTCGTTAGGTAAAGAAGCCAATAGACCAAGTTAAGTTCAAAATTGCACGAAACATGGAAAACTTGCGCATGCATAGAATTGAGCATTCCTAAGGCATCAAAATAGGACCGTTATACTCTTTTAGTGTTCTTGGAAGTCTCAACTTGCTAGTTTAGCTTTTGGACAACGTTTCGTTAGGTAAAGAAGACAATAGACCAAGTTAAGTTCAAAATTGCACGAAACATGGAAAACTTGCGCATGCATAGAATTGAGCATTCCTAAGGCATGCAAAATAGACCGTTATACTCTTTTTAGTGTTCTTGGAAGTCTTAACTTGCTAGTTTAGCTTTTGGACAACGTTTCGTTAGGTAAAGAAGACAATAGACCAAGTTAAGTTCAAAATTGCACGAAACATGGAAAACTTGTCTATGCATAGAATTGAGCATTCTAAGGCATCAAAATAGACCGTTATACTCTATTTAGTGTTCTTAGAAGTCTTAACTTGCTAGTTTAGCTTTTGGACAACGTTTCGTTAGGTAAAGAAGCCAATAGACCAAGTTAAGTTCAAAATTGTACGAAACATGGAAAACTTGCGCATGCATAGAATTGAGCATTCCTAAGGCATCAAAACAGACCGTTATACTCTTTTTAGTGTTCTTAGAAGTCTTAACTTGCTAGTTTAGCTTTTGGACAACGTTTCGTTAGGTAAAGAAGCCAATAGACCAAGTTAAGTTCAAAATTGACACGAAACATGAAAAACTTGTCTATGCATAGAATTGAGCATTCTAAGGCATCAAAATGGACCGTTATACTCTATTTAGTGTTCTTAGAAGTCTTAACTTGCTAGTTTAGCTTTTGGACAACGTTTCGTTAGGTATAGAAGCCAATAGACCAAGTTAAGTTCAAAATGGCACGAAACATGGAAAACTTGCGCATGCATAGAATTGAGCATTCCTAAGGCATCAAAATAGACCGTTATACTCTTTTTAGTGTTCTTGGAAGTCTTAACTTGCTAGTTTAGCTTGTGGACAACGTTTCATTAGGTAAAGAAGCCAATAGACCAAGTTAAGTTCAAAATGGCACGAAACAATGAAAAACTTGTCTATGCATAGAATTGAGCATTTCTAAGGCATCAAAATGGACCGTTATACTCTATTTAGTGTTCTTAGAAGTCTTAACTTGCTAGTTTAGCTTTTGGACAACGTTGCGTTAGGTAAAGAAGCCAATAGACCAAGTTAAGTTCAAAATTGCACGAAACATGGAAAACTTGCGCATGCATAGAATTGAGCATTCCTAAGGCATCAAAATAGACCGTTATACTCTTTTTAGTGTTCTTGGAAGTCTTAACTTGCTAGTTTAGCTTTTGGACAACGTTTCGTTAGGTAAAGAAGCCAATAGACCAAGTTAAGTTCAAAATTGCACGAAACGTGAAAAACTTGTCTATGTATAGAATTGAGCATTCCTAAGGCATCAAAATGGACCGTTATACTCTATTTAGTGTTCTTAGAAGTCTTAACTTGCTAGTTTAGCTTGTGGACAACGTTTCATTAGGTAAAGAAGCCAATAGACCAAGTTAAGTTCAAAATGGCACGAAACAAGAAAAACTTGTCTATGCATAGAATTGAGCATTTCTAAGGCATGAAAATGGACCGTTATACTCTATTTAGTGTTCTTCGAAGTATTAACTTGCTAGTTTAGCTTTTGGACAACGTTTCATTAGGTAAAGAAGCCAATAGACCAAGTTAAGTTCAAAATTGCACGAAACATGAAAAACTTGTCTATGCATAGAATTGAGCATTCCTAAGGCATCAAAATGGACCGTTATACTCTATTTAGTGTTCTTAGAAGTCTTAACTTGCTAGTTTAGCTTTTGGACAACGTTTCGTTAGGTAAAGAAGCCAATACACCAAGTTAAGTTCAAAATGGCACGAAACATGAAAAACTTGTCTATGCATAGAATTGAGCATTGCTAAGGCATGAAAATGGACCGTTATACTCTTTTTAGTGTTCTTAGAAGTCTTAACTTGCTAGTTTAGCTTTTGGACAACGTTTCGTTAGGTAAAGAAGCCAATAGACCAACTTAAGTTCAAAATTGCACGAAACATGAAAAACTTGGCTATGCATAGAATTGAGCATTCCTAAGGCATCAAAATGGACCGTTATACTCTATTTAGTGTTCTTGGAAGTCTTAACTTGCTAGTTTAGCTTTTGGACAACGTTTCGTTAGGTAAAGAAGCCAATAGACCAAGTTAAGTTCAAAATTGCACGAAACATGGAAAACTTGCGCATGCATAGAATTGAGCATTCCTAAGGCATGAAAATAGACCGTTATACTCTTTTTAGTGTTCTTAGGAAGTCTTAACTTGCTAGTTTAGCTTTTGGACAACGTTTCGTTAGGTAAAGAAGCCAATAGACCAAGTTAAGTTCAAAATTGCACGAAACGTGAAAAACTTGTCTATGCATAGAATTGAGCATTCCTAAGGCATCAAAATGGACCGTTATACTCTATTTAGTGTTCTTAGAAGTCTTAACTTGCTAGTTTAGCTTGTGGACAACGTTTCAGTTAGGGAAAGAAGCCAATAGACCAAGTTAAGTTCAAAATGGCACGAAACAATGAAAAACTTGTCTATGCATAGAATTGAGCATTTCTAAGGCATGAAAATGGACCGTTATACTCTATTTAGTGTTCTTAGAAGATCTTAACTTGCTAGTTTAGCTTTTGGACAACGTTTCGTTAGGTAAAGAAGCCAATAGACCAAGTTAAGTTCAAAATTGCACGAAACATGAAAAACTTGTCTATGCATAGAATTGAGCATTCCTAAGGCATCAAAATGGACCGTTATACTCTATTTAGTGTTCTTAGAAGTCTTAACTTGCTAGTTTAGCTTTTGGACAACGTTTCGTTAGGTAAAGAAGCCAATAGACCAAGTTAAGTTCAAAATGGCACGAAACATGAAAAACTTGTCTATGCATAGAATTGAGCATTGCTAAGGCATCAAAATGGACCGTTATACTCTTTTTAGTGTTCTTAGAAGTCTTAACTTGCTAGTTTAGCTTTTGGACAACGTTTCGTTAGGTAAAGAAGCCAATAGACCAAGTTAAGTTCAAAATGACACGAAACCTGAAAAACTTGTCTATGCATAGAATTGAGCATTTCTAAGGCATCAAAATGGACCGTTATACTCTATTTAGTGTTCTTTGAAGTCTTAACTTGCTAGTTTAGCTTTTGGACAACGTTTCGTTAGGTAAAGAAGCCAATAGACCAAGTTAAGTTCAAAATGGCACGAAACATGGAAAAACTTGCGCATGCATAGAATTGAGCATTCCTAAGGCATCAAAATAGACCGTTATACTCTTTTAGTGTTCTTAGAAGTCTTAACTTGCTAGTTTAGCTTTTTGACAACGTTTCGTTAGGTAAAGAAGCCAATAGACCAAGTTAAGTTCAAAATTGACACGAAACATGAAAAACTTGTCTATGCATAGAATTGAGCATTTCTAAGGCATCAAAATGGACCGTTATACTCTATTTAGTGTTCTTTAGAAGTCTTAACTTGCTAGTTTAGCTTTTGGACAACGTTTCGTTAGGTAAAGAAGCCAATAGACCAAGTTAAGTTCAAAATGGCACGAAACATGGAAAAACTTGCGCATGCATAGAATTGAGCATTCCTAAGGCATCAAAATAGGACCGTTATACTCTTTTTAGTGTTCTTAGAAGTCTTAACTTGCTAGTTTAGCTTGTGGACAACGTTTCATTAGGTAAAGAAGCCAATAGACCAAGTTAAGTTCAAAATGGCACGAAACAATGAAAAACTTGTCTATGCATAGAATTGAGCATTCCTAAGGCATCAAAATGGACCGTTATACTCTATTTAGTGTTCTTAGAAGTCTTAACTTGCTAGTTTAGCTTTTGGACAACGTTGCGTTAGGTAAAGAAGCCAATAGACCAAGTTAAGTTCAAAATTGCACGAAACATGGAAAACTTGCGCATGCATAGAATTGAGCATTCCTAAGGCATCAAAATAGACCGTTATACTCTTTTTAGTGTTCTTGGAAGTCTTAACTTGCTAGTTTAGCTTTTGGACAACGTTTCGTTAGGTAAAGAAGCCAATAGACCAAGTTAAGTTCAAAATTGCACGAAACGTGAAAAACTTGTCTATGTATAGAATTGAGCATTCCTAAGGCATCAAAATGGACCGTTATACTCTATTTAGTGTTCTTAGAAGTCTTAACTTGCTAGTTTAGCTTGTGGACAACGTTTCATTAGGTAAAGAAGCCAATAGACCAAGTTAAGTTCAAAATGGCACGAAACAAGAAAAACTTGTCTATGCATAGAATTGAGCATTTCTAAGGCATGAAAATGGACCGTTATACTCTATTTAGTGTTCTTCGAAGTACTTAACTTGCTAGTTTAGCTTTTGGACAACGTTTCATTAGGTAAAGAAGCCAATAGACCAAGTTAAGTTCAAAATTGCACGAAACATGAAAAACTTGTCTATGCATAGAATTGAGCATTCCTAAGGCATCAAAATGGACCGTTATACTCTATTTAGTGTTCTTAGAAGTCTTAACTTGCTAGTTTAGCTTTTGGACAACGTTTCGTTAGGTAAAGAAGCCAATACACCAAGTTAAGTTCAAAATGGCACGAAACATGAAAAACTTGTCTATGCATAGAATTGAGCATTGCTAAGGCATGAAAATGGACCGTTATACTCTTTTTAGTGTTCTTAGAAGTCTTAACTTGCTAGTTTAGCTTTTGGACAACGTTTCGTTAGGTAAAGAAGCCAATAGACCAACTTAAGTTCAAAATTGCACGAAACATGGAAAACTTGCGCATGCATAGAATTGAGCATTCCTAAGGCATCAAAATAGACCGTTATACTCTTTTTAGTGTTCTTAGGAAGTCTCAACTTGCTAGTTTAGCTTTTGGACAACGTTTCGTTAGGTAAAGAAGACAATAGACCAAGTTAAGTTCAAAATTGCACGAAACATGGAAAACTTGCGCATGCATAGAATTGAGCATTCCTAAGGCATGAAAATAGACCGTTATACTCTTTTTAGTGTTCTTGGAAGTCTTAACTTGCTAGTTTAGCTTTTGGACAACGTTTCGTTAGGTAAAGAAGCCAATAAACCAAGTTAAGTTCAAAATTGCACGAAACAGTGAAAAACTTGTCTATGTATAGAATTGAGCATTCCTAAGGCATCAAAATGGACCGTTATACTCTATTTAGTGTTCTTAGAAGTCTTAACTTGCTAGTTTAGCTTGTGGACAACGTTTCAGTTAGGTAAAGAAGCCAATAGACCAAGTTAAGTTCAAAATGGCACGAAACAATGAAAAACTTGTCTATGCATAGAATTGAGCATTTCTAAGGCATGAAAATGGACCGTTATACTCTATTTAGTGTTCTTAGAAGTACTTAACTTGCTAGTTTAGCTTTTGGACAACGTTTCGTTAGGTAAAGAAGCCAATAGACCAAGTTAAGTTCAAAATTGCACGAAACATGAAAAACTTGTCTATGCATAGAATTGAGCATTCCTAAGGCATCAAAATGGACCGTTATACTCTATTTAGTGTTCTTAGAAGTCTTAACTTGCTAGTTTAGCTTTTGGACAACGTTTCGTTAGGTAAAGAAGCCAATAGACCAAGTTAAGTTCAAAATGGCACGAAACATGAAAAACTTGTCTATGCATAGAATTGAGCATTGCTAAGGCATCAAAATGGACCGTTATACTCTATTTAGTGTTCTTAGAAGTCTTAACTTGCTAGTTTAGCTTGTGGACAACGTTTCGTTAGGTAAAGAAGCCAATAGACCAAGTTAAGTTCAAAATTGCACGAAACATGAAAAACTTGTCTATGCATAGAATTGAGCATTCCTAAGGCATCAAAATGGACCGTTATACTCTATTTAGTGTTCTTAGAAGTCTTAACTTGCTAGTTTAGCTTTTGGACAACGTTTCGTTAGGTAAAGAAGCCAATAAACCAAGTTAAGTTCAAAATTGCACGAAACATGAAAAACTTGACTATGCATAGAATTGAGCATTCCTAAGGCATCAAAATGGACCGTTATACTCTTTTTAGTGTTCTTAGAAGTCTTAACTTGCTAGTTTAGCTTTTGGACAACGTTTCGTTAGGTAAAGAAGCCAATAGACCAAGTTAAGTTCAAAATTGCACGAAACATGAAAAACTTGTCTATGCATAGAATTGAGCATTCCTAAGGCATCAAAATGGACCGTTATACTCTATTTAGTGTTCTTAGAAGTCTTAACTTGCTAGTTTAGCTTTTGGACAACGTTTCGTTAGGTAAAGAAGCCAATAGACCAAGTTAAGTTCAAAATGGCACGAAACATGAAAAACTTGTCTATGCATAGAATTGAGCATTGCTAAGGCATCAAAATGGACCGTTATACTCTTTTTAGTGTTCTTAGAAGTCTTAACTTGCTAGTTTAGCTTTTGGACAATGTTTCGTTAGGTAAAGAAGCCAATAGACCAAGTTAAGTTCAAAATTGCACGAAACATGAAAAACTTGTCTATGCATAGAATTGAGCATTCCTAAGGCATCAAAATGGACCGTTATACTCTATTTAGTGTTCTTAGAAGTCTTAACTTGCTAGTTTAGCTTGTGGACAACGTTTCATTAGGTAAAGAAGCCAATAGACCAAGTTAAGTTCAAAATGGCACGAAACAAGAAAAACTTGTCTATGCATAGAATTGAGCATTTCTAAGGCATGAAAATGGACCGTTATACTCTATTTAGTGTTCTTCGAAGTATTAACTTGCTAGTTTAGCTTTTGGACAACGTTTCATTAGGTAAAGAAGCCAATAGACCAAGTTAAGTTCAAAATTGCACGAAACATGAAAAACTTGTCTATGCATAGAATTGAGCATTCCTAAGGCATCAAAATGGACCGTTATACTCTATTTAGTGTTCTTAGAAGTCTTAACTTGCTAGTTTAGCTTTTGGACAACGTTTCGTTAGGTAAAGAAGCCAATACACCAAGTTAAGTTCAAAATGGCACGAAACATGAAAAACTTGTCTATGCATAGAATTGAGCATTGCTAAGGCATGAAAATGGACCGTTATACTCTTTTTAGTGTTCTTAGAAGTCTTAACTTGCTAGTTTAGCTTTTGGACAACGTTTCGTTAGGTAAAGAAGCCAATAGACCAACTTAAGTTCAAAATTGCACGAAACATGGAAAACTTGCGCATGCATAGAATTGAGCATTCCTAAGGCATCAAAATAGACCGTTATACTCTTTTTAGTGTTCTTGGAAGTCTCAACTTGCTAGTTTAGCTTTTGGACAACGTTTCGTTAGGTAAAGAAGACAATAGACCAAGTTAAGTTCAAAATTGCACGAAACATGGAAAACTTGCGCATGCATAGAATTGAGCATTCCTAAGGCATGAAAATAGACCGTTATACTCTTTTTAGTGTTCTTGGAAGTCTTAACTTGCTAGTTTAGCTTTTGGACAACGTTTCGTTAGGTAAAGAAGCCAATAGACCAAGTTAAGTTCAAAATTGCACGAAACGTGAAAAACTTGTCTATGTATAGAATTGAGCATTCCTAAGGCATCAAAATGGACCGTTATACTCTATTTAGTGTTCTTAGAAGACTTAACTTGCTAGTTTAGCTTTTGGACAACGTTTCGTTAGGTAAAGAAGCCAATAGACCAAGTTAAGTTCAAAATTGCACGAAACATGAAAAACTTGTCTATGCATAGAATTGAGCATTCCTAAGGCATCAAAATGGACCGTTATACTCTATTTAGTGTTCTTAGAAGTCTTAACTTGCTAGTTTAGCTTTTGGACAACGTTTCGTTAGGTAAAGAAGCCAATAGACCAAGTTAAGTTCAAAATGGCACGAAACATGAAAAACTTGTCTATGCATAGAATTGAGCATTGCTAAGGCATCAAAATGGACCGTTATACTCTTTTTAGTGTTCTTAGAAGTCTTAACTTGCTAGTTTAGCTTTTGGACAACGTTTCGTTAGGTAAAGAAGCCAATAGACCAAGTTAAGTTCAAAATTGCACGAAACATGAAAAACTTGTCTATGCATAGAATTGAGCATTCCTAAGGCATCAAAATGGACCGTTATACTCTATTTAGTGTTCTTAGAAGTCTTAACTTGCTAGTTTAGCTTTTGGACAACGTTTCGTTAGGTAAAGAAGCCAATAAACCAAGTTAAGTTCAAAATTGCACGAAACATGAAAAACTTGACTATGCATAGAATTGAGCATTCCTAAGGCATCAAAATGGACCGTTATACTCTTTTTAGTGTTCTTAGAAGTCTCAACTTGCTAGTTTAGCTTTTGGACAACGTTTCGTTAGGTAAAGAAGCCAATAGACCAAGTTAAGTTCAAAATTGCACGAAACATGAAAAACTTGTCTATGCATAGAATTGAGCATTCCTAAGGCATCAAAATGGACCGTTATACTCTATTTAGTGTTCTTAGAAGTCTTAACTTGCTAGTTTAGCTTTTGGACAACGTTTCGTTAGGTAAAGAAGCCAATAGACCAAGTTAAGTTCAAAATGGCACGAAACATGAAAAACTTGTCTATGCATAGAATTGAGCATTGCTAAGGCATCAAAATGGACCGTTATACTCTTTTTAGTGTTCTTAGAAGTCTTAACTTGCTAGTTTAGCTTTTGGACAACGTTTCGTTAGGTAAAGAAGCCAATAGACCAAGTTAAGTTCAAAATTGCACGAAACATGAAAAACTTGTCTATGCATAGAATTGAGCATTCCTAAGGCATCAAAATGGACCGTTATACTCTATTTAGTGTTCTTAGAAGTCTTAACTTGCTAGTTTAGCTTTTGGACAACGTTTCGTTAGGTAAAGAAGCCAATAGACCAAATTAAGTTCAAAATTGCACGAAACATGGAAAACTTGCGCATGCATAGAATTGAGCATTCCTAAGGCATCAAAATAGACCGTTATACTCTTTTTAGTGTTCTTGGAAGTCTCAACTTGCTAGTTTAGCTTTTGGACAACGTTTCGTTAGGTAAAGAAGACAATAGACCAAGTTAAGTTCAAAATTGCACGAAACATGGAAAACGTGCGCATGCATAGAATTGAGCATTCCTAAGGCATGAAAATAGACCGTTATACTCTTTTTAGTGTTCTTGGAAGTCTTAACTTGCTAGTTTAGCTTTTGGACCACGTTTCGTTAGGTAAAGAAGACAATAGACCAAGTTAAGTTCAAAATTGCACGAAACATGAAAAACTTGTCTATGCATAGAATTGAGCATTCCTAAGGCATCAAAATGGACCGTTATACTCTATTTAGTGTTCTTAGAAGTCTTAACTTGCTAGTTTAGCTTTTGGACAACGTTTCGTTAGGTAAAGAAGCCAATAGACCAAATTAAGTTCAAAATTGTACGAAACATGGAAAACTTGCGCATGCATAGAATTGAGCATTCCTAAGGCATCAAAATAGACCGTTATACTCTTTTTAGTGTTCTTAGAAGTCTTAACTTGCTAGTTTAGCTTTTTGACAACGTTTCGTTAGGTAAAGAAGCCAATAGACCAAGTTAAGTTCAAAATGACACGAAACCTGAAAAACTTGTCTATGCATAGAATTGAGCATTTCTAAGGCATCAAAATGGACCGTTATACTCTATTTAGTGTTCTTTGAAGTCTTAACTTGCTAGTTTAGCTTTTGGACAACGTTTCGTTAGGTAAAGAAGCCAATAGACCAAGTTAAGTTCAAAATGGCACGAAACATGGAAAACTTGCGCATGCATAGAATTGAGCATTCCTAAGGCATCAAAATAGACCGTTATACTCTTTTTAGTGTTCTTGGAAGTCTTAACTTGCTAGTTTAGCTTGTGGACAACGTTTCATTAGGTAAAGAAGCCAATAGACCAAGTTAAGTTCAAAATGGCACGAAACAAGAAAAACTTGTCTATGCATAGAATTGAGCATTTCTAAGGCATCAAAATGGACCGTTATACTCTATTTAGTGTTCTTAGAAGTCTTAACTTGCTAGTTTAGCTTTTGGACAACGTTGCGTTAGGTAAAGAAGCCAATAGACCAAGTTAAGTTCAAAATTGCACGAAACATGGAAAACTTGCGCATGCATAGAATTGAGCATTCCTAAGGCATCAAAATAGACCGTTATACTCTTTTTAGTGTTCTTGGAAGTCTTAACTTGCTAGTTTAGCTTTTGGACAACGTTTCGTTAGGTAAAGAAGCCAATAGACCAAGTTAAGTTCAAAATTGCACGAAACGTGAAAAACTTGTCTATGTATAGAATTGAGCATTCCTAAGGCATCAAAATGGACCGTTATACTCTATTTAGTGTTCTTAGAAGTCTTAACTTGCTAGTTTAGCTTTTGGACAACGTTTCATTAGGTAAAGAAGCCAATAGACCAAGTTAAGTTCAAAATGGCACGAAACAAGAAAAACTTGTCTATGCATAGAATTGAGCATTTCTAAGGCATGAAAATGGACCGTTATACTCTATTTAGTGTTCTTAGAAGTCTTAACTTGCTAGTTTAGCTTTTGGACAACGTTTCATTAGGTAAAGAAGCCAATAGACCAAGTTAAGTTCAAAATTGCACGAAACATGAAAAACTTGTCTATGCATAGAATTGAGCATTCCTAAGGCATCAAAATGGACCGTTATACTCTATTTAGTGTTCTTAGAAGTCTTAACTTGCTAGTTTAGCTTTTGGACAACGTTTCGTTAGGTAAAGAAGCCAATAGACCAAATTAAGTTCAAAATTGTACGAAACATGGAAAACTTGCGCATGCATAGAATTGAGCATTCCTAAGGCATCAAAATAGACCGTTATACTCTTTTTAGTGTTCTTAGAAGTCTTAACTTGCTAGTTTAGCTTTTTGACAACGTTTCGTTAGGTAAAGAAGCCAATAGACCAAGTTAAGTTCAAAATGACACGAAACCTGAAAAACTTGTCTATGCATAGAATTGAGCATTTCTAAGGCATCAAAATGGACCGTTATACTCTATTTAGTGTTCTTTGAAGTCTTAACTTGCTAGTTTAGCTTTTGGACAACGTTTCGTTAGGTAAAGAAGCCAATAGACCAAGTTAAGTTCAAAATGGCACGAAACATGGAAAACTTGCGCATGCATAGAATTGAGCATTCCTAAGGCATCAAAATAGACCGTTATACTCTTTTTAGTGTTCTTGGAAGTCTTAACTTGCTAGTTTAGCTTGTGGACAACGTTTCATTAGGTAAAGAAGCCAATAGACCAAGTTAAGTTCAAAATGGCACGAAACAAGAAAAACTTGTCTATGCATAGAATTGAGCATTTCTAAGGCATCAAAATGGACCGTTATACTCTATTTAGTGTTCTTAGAAGTCTTAACTTGCTAGTTTAGCTTTTGGACAACGTTGCGTTAGGTAAAGAAGCCAATAGACCAAGTTAAGTTCAAAATTGCACGAAACATGGAAAACTTGCGCATGCATAGAATTGAGCATTCCTAAGGCATCAAAATAGACCGTTATACTCTTTTTAGTGTTCTTGGAAGTCTTAACTTGCTAGTTTAGCTTTTGGACAACGTTTCGTTAGGTAAAGAAGCCAATAGACCAAGTTAAGTTCAAAATTGCACGAAACGTGAAAAACTTGTCTATGTATAGAATTGAGCATTCCTAAGGCATCAAAATGGACCGTTATACTCTATTTAGTGTTCTTAGAAGTCTTAACTTGCTAGTTTAGCTTGTGGACAACGTTTCATTAGGTAAAGAAGCCAATAGACCAAGTTAAGTTCAAAATGGCACGAAACAAGAAAAACTTGTCTATGCATAGAATTGAGCATTTCTAAGGCATGAAAATGGACCGTTATACTCTATTTAGTGTTCTTAGAAGTCTTAACTTGCTAGTTTAGCTTTTGGACAACGTTTCATTAGGTAAAGAAGCCAATAGACCAAGTTAAGTTCAAAATTGCACGAAACATGAAAAACTTGTCTATGCATAGAATTGAGCATTCCTAAGGCATCAAAATGGACCGTTATACTCTATTTAGTGTTCTTAGAAGTCTTAACTTGCTAGTTTAGCTTTTGGACAACGTTTCGTTAGGTAAAGAAGCCAATAGACCAAATTAAGTTCAAAATTGTACGAAACATGGAAAACTTGCGCATGCATAGAATTGAGCATTCCTAAGGCATCAAAATAGACCGTTATACTCTTTTTAGTGTTCTTGGAAGTCTCAACTTGCTAGTTTAGCTTTTGGACAACGTTTCGTTAGGTAAAGAAGACAATAGACCAAGTTAAGTTCAAAATTGCACGAAACATGGAAAACTTGCGCATGCATAGAATTGAGCATTCCTAAGGCATGAAAATAGACCGTTATACTCTTTTTAGTGTTCTTGGAAGTCTTAACTTGCTAGTTTAGCTTTTGGACCACGTTTCGTTAGGTAAAGAAGACAATAGACCAAGTTAAGTTCAAAATTGCACGAAACATGAAAAACTTGTCTATGCATAGAATTGAGCATTCCTAAGGCATCAAAATGGACCGTTATACTCTATTTAGTGTTCTAAGAAGTCTTAACTTGCTAGTTTAGCTTTTGGACAACGTTTCGTTAGGTAAAGAAGCCAATAGACCAAATTAAGTTCAAAATTGTACGAAACATGGAAAACTTGCGCATGCATAGAATTGAGCATTCCTAAGGCATCAAAATGGACCGTTATACTCTTTTTAGTGTTCTTAGAAGTCTCAACTTGCTAGTTTAGCTTTTGGACAACGTTTCGTTAGGTAAAGAAGCCAATAGACCAAGTTAAGTTCAAAATTGCACGAAACATGAAAAACTTGTCTATGCATAGAATTGAGCATTCCTAAGGCATCAAAATGGACCGTTATACTCTATTTAGTGTTCTTAGAAGTCTTAACTTGCTAGTTTAGCTTTTGGACAACGTTTCGTTAGGTAAAGAAGCCAATAAACCAAGTTAAGTTCAAAATTGCACGAAACATGAAAAACTTGACTATGCATAGAATTGAGCATTCCTAAGGCATCAAAATGGACCGTTATACTCTTTTTAGTGTTCTTAGAAGTCTCAACTTGCTAGTTTAGCTTTTGGACAACGTTTCGTTAGGTAAAGAAGCCAATAGACCAAGTTAAGTTCAAAATTGCACGAAACATGAAAAACTTGTCTATGCATAGAATTGAGCATTCCTAAGGCATCAAAATGGACCGTTATACTCTATTTAGTGTTCTTAGAAGTCTTAACTTGCTAGTTTAGCTTTTGGACAACGTTTTGTTAGGTAAAGAAGCCAATAGACCAAGTTAAGTTCAAAATGGCACGAAACATGAAAAACTTGTCTATGCATAGAATTGAGCATTGCTAAGGCATCAAAATGGACCGTTATACTCTTTTTAGTGTTCTTAGAAGTCTTAACTTGCTAGTTTAGCTTTTGGACAACGTTTCGTTAGGTAAAGAAGCCAATAGACCAAGTTAAGTTCAAAATTGCACGAAACATGAAAAACTTGTCTATGCATAGAATTGGGCATTCCTAAGGCATCAAAATGGACCGTTATACTCTATTTAGTGTTCTTAGAAGTCTTAACTTGCTAGTTTAGCTTTTGGACAACGTTTCGTTAGGTAAAGAAGCCAATAGACCAAATTAAGTTCAAAATTGCACGAAACATGGAAAACTTGCGCATGCATAGAATTGAGCATTCCTAAGGCATCAAAATAGACCGTTATACTCTTTTTAGTGTTCTTGGAAGTCTCAACTTGCTAGTTTAGCTTTTGGACAACGTTTCGTTAGGTAAAGAAGACAATAGACCAAGTTAAGTTCAAAATTGCACGAAACATGGAAAACGTGCGCATGCATAGAATTGAGCATTCCTAAGGCATGAAAATAGACCGTTATACTCTTTTTAGTGTTCTTGGAAGTCTTAACTTGCTAGTTTAGCTTTTGGACCACGTTTCGTTAGGTAAAGAAGACAATAGACCAAGTTAAGTTCAAAATTGCACGAAACATGAAAAACTTGTCTATGCATAGAATTGAGCATTCCTAAGGCATCAAAATGGACCGTTATACTCTATTTAGTGTTCTTAGAAGTCTTAACTTGCTAGTTTAGCTTTTGGACAACGTTTCGTTAGGTAAAGAAGCCAATAGACCAAATTAAGTTCAAAATTGTACGAAACATGGAAAACTTGCGCATGCATAGAATTGAGCATTCCTAAGGCATCAAAATAGACCGTTATACTCTTTTTAGTGTTCTTAGAAGTCTTAACTTGCTAGTTTAGCTTTTTGACAACGTTTCGTTAGGTAAAGAAGCCAATAGACCAAGTTAAGTTCAAAATGACACGAAACCTGAAAAACTTGTCTATGCATAGAATTGAGCATTTCTAAGGCATCAAAATGGACCGTTATACTCTATTTAGTGTTCTTTGAAGTCTTAACTTGCTAGTTTAGCTTTTGGACAACGTTTCGTTAGGTAAAGAAGCCAATAGACCAAGTTAAGTTCAAAATGGCACGAAACATGGAAAACTTGCGCATGCATAGAATTGAGCATTCCTAAGGCATCAAAATAGACCGTTATACTCTTTCTAGTGTTCTTGGAAGTCTTAACTTGCTAGTTTAGCTTGTGGACAACGTTTCATTAGGTAAAGAAGCCAATAGACCAAGTTAAGTTCAAAATGGCACGAAACAAGAAAAACTTGTCTATGCATAGAATTGAGCATTTCTAAGGCATCAAAATGGACCGTTATACTCTATTTAGTGTTCTTAGAAGTCTTAACTTGCTAGTTTAGCTTTTGGACAACGTTGCGTTAGGTAAAGAAGCCAATAGACCAAGTTAAGTTCAAAATTGCACGAAACATGGAAAACTTGCGCATGCATAGAATTGAGCATTCCTAAGGCATCAAAATAGACCGTTATACTCTTTTTAGTGTTCTTGGAAGTCTTAACTTGCTAGTTTAGCTTTTGGACAACGTTTCGTTAGGTAAAGAAGCCAATAGACCAAGTTAAGTTCAAAATTGCACGAAACGTGAAAAACTTGTCTATGTATAGAATTGAGCATTCCTAAGGCATCAAAATGGACCGTTATACTCTATTTAGTGTTCTTAGAAGTCTTAACTTGCTAGTTTAGCTTGTGGACAACGTTTCATTAGGTAAAGAAGCCAATAGACCAAGTTAAGTTCAAAATGGCACGAAACAAGAAAAACTTGTCTATGCATAGAATTGAGCATTTCTAAGGCATGAAAATGGACCGTTATACTCTATTTAGTGTTCTTAGAAGTCTTAACTTGCTAGTTTAGCTTTTGGACAACGTTTCATTAGGTAAAGAAGCCAATAGACCAAGTTAAGTTCAAAATTGCACGAAACATGAAAAACTTGTCTATGCATAGAATTGAGCATTCCTAAGGCATCAAAATGGACCGTTATACTCTATTTAGTGTTCTTGGAAGTCTTAACTTGCTAGTTTAGCTTTTGGACAACGTTTCGTTAGGTAAAGAAGCCAATAGACCAAATTAAGTTCAAAATTGTACGAAACATGGAAAACTTGCGCATGCATAGAATTGAGCATTCCTAAGGCATCAAAATAGACCGTTATGCTCTTTTTAGTGTTCTTGGAAGTCTCAACTTGCTAGTTTAGCTTTTGGACAACGTTTCGTTAGGTAAAGAAGACAATAGACCAAGTTAAGTTCAAAATTGCACGAAACATGGAAAACTTGCGCATGCATAGAATTGAGCATTCCTAAGGCATGAAAATAGACCGTTATACTCTTTTTAGTGTTCTTGGAAGTCTTAACTTGCTAGTTTAGCTTTTGGACCACGTTTCGTTAGGTAAAGAAGACAATAGACCAAGTTAAGTTCAAAATTGCACGAAACATGAAAAACTTGTCTATGCATAGAATTGGGCATTCCTAAGGCATCAAAATGGACCGTTATACTCTATTTAGTGTTCTTAGAAGTCTTAACTTGCTAGTTTAGCTTTTGGACAACGTTTCGTTAGGTAAAGAAGCCAATAGACCAAATTAAGTTCAAAATTGTACGAAACATGGAAAACTTGCGCATGCATAGAATTGAGCATTCCTAAGGCATCAAAATAGACCGTTATACTCTTTTTAGTGTTCTTGGAAGTCTCAACTTGCTAGTTTAGCTTTTGGACAACGTTTCGTTAGGTAAAGAAGACAATAGACCAAGTTAAGTTCAAAATTGCACGAAACATGGAAAACTTGCGCATGCATAGAATTGAGCATTCCTAAGGCATCAAAATAGACCGTTATACTCTTTTTAGTGTTCTTGGAAGTCTTAACTTGCTAGTTTAGCTTTTGGACAACGTTTCGTTAGGTAAAGAAGCCAATAGACCAAGTTAAGTTCAAAATTGCACGAAACATGGAAAACTTGCGCATGCATAGAATTGAGCATTCCTAAGGCATCAAAATAGACCGTTATACTCTTTTTAGTGTTCTTGGGAGTCTTAACTTGCTAGTTTAGCTTTTGGACAACGTTTCGTTAGGTAAAGAAGCCAATAGACCAAGTTAAGTTCAAAATGGCACGAAACATGGAAAACTTGCGCATGCATAGAATTGAGCATTCCTAAGGCATCAAAATAGACCGTTATACTCTTTTTAGTGTTCTTGGAAGTCTTAACTTGCTAGTTTAGCTTTTGGACAACGTTTCGTTAGGTAAAGAAGCCAATAGACCAAGTTAAGTTCAAAATTGCACGAAACGTGAAAAACTTGTCTATGTATAGAATTGAGCATTCCTAAGGCATCAAAATGGACCGTTATACTCTATTTAGTGTTCTTAGAAGTCTTAACTTGCTAGTTTAGCTTGTGGACAACGTTTCATTAGGTAAAGAAGCCAATAGACCAAGTTAAGTTCAAAATGGCACGAAACTAGAAAAACTTGTCTATGCATAGAATTGAGCATTTCTAAGGCATGAAAATGGACCGTTATACTCTATTTAGTGTTCTTAGAAGTCTTAACTTGCTAGTTTAGCTTTTGGACAACGTTTCGTTAGGTAAAGAAGCCAATAGACCAAGTTAAGCTCAAAATTGCACGAAACATGGAAAACTTGCGCATGCATAGAATTGAGCTTTCCTAAGGCATCAAAATAGACCGTTATACTCTTTTTAGTGTTCTTGGAAGTCTTAACTTGCTAGTTTAGCTTTTGGACAACGTTTCGTTAGGTAAAGAAGCCAATAGACCAAGTTAAGTTCAAAATTGCACGAAACTTGAAAAACTTGCGCATGCATAGAATTGAGCATTCCTAAGGCATCAAAATAGACCGTTATACTCTTTTTAGTGTTCTTGGAAGTCTTAACTTGCTAGTTTAGCTTTTGGACAACGTTTCGTTAGGTAAAGAAGCCAATAGACCAAGTTAAGTTCAAAATTGCACGAAACGTGAAAAACTTGTCTATGCATAGAAATGAGCATTCCTAAGGCATCAAAATGGACCGTTATACTCTATTTAGTGTTCTTAGAAGTCTTAACTTGCTAGTTTATCTTTTGGACAACGTTTCGTTAGGTAAAGAAGCCAATAGACCAAGTTAAGTTCAAAATGGCACGAAACATGAAAAACTTGTCTATGCATAGAATTGGGCATTTCTAAGGCATCAAAATGAACCGCTATACTCTATTTATTGTTCTTAGAAGTCTTAACTTGCTAGTTTAGCTTTTGGACAACGTTTCGTTAGGTAAAGAAGCCAATAGACCAAGTTAAGTTCAAAATGGCACGAAACATGAAAAACTTGTCTATGCATAGAATTGAGCATTGCTAAGGCATCAAAATGGACCGTTAACTCTTTTTAGTGTTCTTAGAAGTCTTAACTTGCTAGTTTAGCTTTTGGACAACGTTTCGTTAGGTAAAGAAGCCAATAGACCAAGTAAAGTTCAAAATTGCACGAAACATGGAAAACTTGCGCATGCATAGAATTGAGCATTCCTAAGGCATCAAAATAGACCGTTATACTCTTTTTAGTGTTCTTAGAAGTCTTAACTTGCTAGTTTAGCTTTTTGACAACGTTTCGTTAGGTAAAGAAGCCAATAGACCAAGTTAAGTTCAAAATGACACGAAACATGAAAAACTTGTCTATGCATAGAATTGAGCATTTCTAAGGCATCAAAATGGACCGTTATACTCTATTTAGTGTTCTTAGAAGTCTTAACTTGCTAGTTTAGCTTTTGGACAACGTTTCGTTAGGTAAAGAAGCCAATAGACCAAGTTAAGTTCAAAATGGCACGAAACATGGAAAACTTGCGCATGCATAGAATTGAGCATTCCTAAGGCATCAAAATAGACCGTTATACTCTTTTTAGTGTTCTTGGAAGTCTTAACTTGCTAGTTTAGCTTGTGGACAACGTTTCATTAGGTAAAGAAGCCAATAGACCAAGTTAAGTTCTAAATGGCACGAAACAAGAAAAACTTGTCTATGCATAGAATTGAGCATTTCTAAGGCATCAAAATGGACCGTTATACTCTATTTAGTGTTCTTAGAAGTCTTAACTTGCTAGTTTAGCTTTTGGACAATGTTTCGTTAGGTAAAGAAGCCAATAGACCAAGTTAAGTTCAAAATTACACGAAACATGGAAAACTTGCGCATGCATAGAATTGAGCATTCCTAAGGCATCAAAATAAACCGTTATACTCTTTTTAGTGTTCTTAGAAGTCTTAACTTGCTAGTTTAGCTTTTGGACAACGTTTCGTTAGGTAAAGAAGCCAATAGACCAAGTTAAGTTCAAAATGGCACGAAACATGAAAAACTTGTCTATGCATAGAATTGAGCATTTCTAAGGCATCCAAATGGACCGTTATACACTATTTAGTGTTCTTAGAAGTCTTAACTTGCTAGTTTAGCTTTTGGACAATGTTTCGTTAGGTAAAGAAGCCAATAGACCAAGTTAAGTTCAAAATTACACGAAACATGGAAAACTTGCGCATGCATAGAATTGAGCATTCCTAAGGCATCAAAATAGACTGTTATACTCTTTTTAGTGTTCTTGGAAGTCTTAACTTGCTAGTTTAGCTTTTGGACAACGTTTCGTTAGGTAAAGAAGCCAAGAGACCAAGTTAAGTTCAAAATTGCACGAAACGTGAAAAACTTGTCTATGCATAGAATTGAGCATTCCTAAGGCATCAAAATGGACCGTTATACTCTATTTAGTGTTCTTAGAAGTCTTAACTTGCTAGTTTAGCTTGTGGACAACCTTTCGTTAGGTAAAGAAGCCAATAGACCAAGTTAAGTTCAAAATGGCACGAAACATGAAAAACTTGTCTATGCATAGAATTAAGCATTTCTAAGGCATCAAAATGGACAGTTATACTCTATTTAGTGTTCTTAGATGTCTTAACTTGCTTGTTTAGCTTTTGGACAACATTTCGTTAGGTAAACAAGCCAATAGACGAAGTTAAGTTCAAAATTGCACGAAACATGGAAAACTTGCGCATGCATAGAATTGAGCATTCCTAAGGGATCAAAATAGACCGTTATACTCTTTTTAGTGTTCTTGGAAGTCTTAACTTGCTAGTTTAGCTTTTGGACAACGTTTCGTTAGGTAAAGAAGACAATAGACCAAGTTAAGTTCAAAATTGCACGAAACATGGAAAACTTGCGCATGCATAGAATTGAGCATTCCTAAGGCATCAAAATAGACCGTTATACTCTTTTTAGTGTTCTTGGAAGTCTTAACTTGCTAGTTTAGCTTTTGGACAACGTTTCGTTAGGTAAAGAAGACAATAGACCAAGTTAAGTTCAAAATTGCACGAAACATGAAAAACCTGTCTATGCATAGAATTGAGCATTCCTAAGGCATCAAAATGGACCGTTATACTCTATTTAGTGTTCTTAGAAGTCTTAACTTGCTAGTTTAGCTTTTGGACAACGTTTCGTTAGGTAAAGAAGCCAATAGACCAAATTAAGTTCAAAATTGCACGAAACATGGAAAACTTGCGCATGCATAGAATTGTGCTTTCCTAAGGCATCAAAATAGACCGTTATACTCTTTTTTGTGTTCTTGGAAGTCTCAACTTGCTAGTTTAGCTTTTGGACAACGTTTCGTTAGGTAAAGAAGACAATAGACCAAGTTAAGTTCAAAATTGCACGAAACATGGAAAACTTGCGCATGCATAGAATTGAGCATTCCTAAGGCATCAAAATAGACCGTTATACTCTTTTTAGTGTTCTTGGAAGTCTTAACTTGCTAGTTTAGCTTTTGGACAACGTTTCGTTAGGTGAAGAAGCCAATAGACCAAATTAAGTTCAAAATTGCACGAAACATGGAAAACATGCGCATGCATAGAATTGAGCATTCCTAAGGCATCAAAATAGACCGTTATACTCTTTTTAGTGTTCTTGGGAGTCTTAACTTGCTAGTTTAGCTTTTGGACAACGTTTCGTTAGGTAAAGAAGCCAATAGACCAAGTTAAGTTCAAAATTGCACGAAACTTGGAAAACTTGCGCATACATAGAATTGAGCATTCCTAAGGCATCAAAATAGACCGTTATACTCTTTTTAGTGTTCTTAGAAGTCTTAACTTGCTAGTTTAGCTTTTGGACAACGTTTCGTTAGGTAAAGAAGCCAATAGACCAAGTTAAGTTCAAAATGGCACGAAACATGGAAAACTTGCGCATGCATAGAATTGAGCATTCCTAAGGCATCAAAATAGACCGTTATACTCTTTTTAGTGTTCTTGGAAGTCTTAACTTGGTAGTTTAGCTTGTGGACAACGTTTCATTAGGTAAAGAAGCCAATAGACCAAGTTAAGTTCAAAATGGCACGAAACAAGAAAAACTTGTCTATGCATAGAATTGAGCATTTCTAAGGCATCAAAATGGACCGTTATACTCTATTTAGTGTTCTTAGAAGTCTTAACTTGCTAGTTTAGCTTTTGGACAACGTTTCGTTAGGTAAAGAAGCCAATAGACCAAGTTAAGTTCAAAATTGCACGAAACATGGAAAACTTGCGCATGCATAGAATTGAGCATTCCTAAGGCATCAAAACAGACCGTTATACTCTTTTTAGTGTTCTTGGAAGTCTTAACTGTTAGGATGTATGGCACCACAAGAGGGGGGTGAATTGTGTCCTTAGTCAAATTTAGACTAGGTCACTCCTTTTTCGGTTTCAATGAATTCTATCAAATTTCACCCTAAGCGGAAGCTAAATACCAAATTAAGTTCTAGTGTATATGTATATGAGTCAAGGAGAACAATCAATTTAAACAAACTTGAATCTAGCAACCTAAATATCCAATTTCAAGTATGTATGATATGAGAATGCAATGCTAATTGAAATTGCTGGAAAGTAAAAGAGGCAAGAGATTTATAGTGGTTCGGCTTAACCCAAGCCTACTCCACTCCCCAAGTCCCACTTGGGAATTTCAAACACTCCACTATCGCTTGTTCAACAGAGTCAAGCGGAACTCTTACAACCGATGTTTTTGTAGCTCAAACACCAAACTCTACACACCGTGTGGTTTGTAGCTCACCACACCAAACTCTACACACCGTGTGGTTTGTAGCTCACCACACTAACTTAATCAACAAAATACAAGCTCAAAAATGGCTCTAAGAATAGCCGGGTATGAGATAAGTTTAGGCTCAAAGGCTGGCTCTTTAGTAGCTGGATTTGTAAGTGTCTAGGGCTCAAATGAAGCTCTTGAAAAGCTGGAATGGAAATGGTAAGCACAAAACTCAGATTTGAGATTTTTGGTTGCTAGGGTATGTGAAATTTTGAGCAGTGTATCAACCAACGAAAATCAGTTATGATAAGGCTTGAATGGTGAAATGAAGATATAGAATGAAGCCTAATAGGTGCTGGAAATCAGATTGTGCAAGTAAGGAAATGGCTCTTGAGGAAATGATAAGAATATGGTAAGAAAGGCTCAAGAGTAACAATAAAGCTTTGCTTGGCTAGTGTATATGATCTCTCTTCAAAATAAAGTATGTAATCAAGGAATGAATGAGTGAGAGAATGAAAGCTTGAGAGATGAAGAACACTTAAGAGAGAAAGAGTAATTTTCGGCCAAGTCTATGCACCATAGACAAAGAGTTAGTTTTTATAGAAAATTGTGGAGTGTAAGCTCATGAAATGAGGGCCATTGGATTGATATGAAAGATATGGACCCTTGGATCATTATAGACGTTAGAAAGCTTAGAGAAGTGTGAAAATGATTACAACAAGTCTTTTTTGGTAGGAAGAAATAATGGCTTTTGGATGGATATAGACTTTAGAGGCATCTTGAAAGATACAACAATTGACTTGAGAAAAGTTTGTCTCTTAGGTGGAATAAATGATGGCCTTTGGATCAAATGAAGATTCAATTTTGGCCATAGGATGTAAAGTAGGAGAGATAAGAATAATGCTTGAATCTTTGGCCATTGGATTAAAATGTGATTTTGATGTAGAGAGAATATGATCCATTGGATGTGAAGTGTCTTGGTGGGAAAGAGAAATGGTTTTGAAATAAAGCTTCCCACACATGTGAAGAGAAAAACTTTTCATAAGACTTGTTGTACCTCTTGTCTCCTCCTTTCAAATTAACTTTTCCTTCTATTCTCTTTTTGGCTCCAAGTCTTCTAGTTAAGATGTAACTATGGTTAACTTGTCTTCTTTGCCATGTCATCAATGCCATGTCATTAATGCCATGTCAGCTGTCACGTCACGTCCGTCGATTCTGACTTTGACTAGAAAGTTAATTTTAGTTCAATTGATCCCAATTAAGCTCCAAGACATCTTTGGCAAAACTTGACTTATGTTGACCACGAAATTGACTTTCTTAATCATGTTTGACACTGATTAAGCATTCACTAATGTTGGTCAAGGATGACATTAGGACCAATTTATGTTTTGGTCACCCTACACACAAAACATACTCAAGACATGCTATGTAAACCCTTTTAGGGTTTCTTGCAATTAGTCCACGTTAGTTCAATAATAAAATCATCAAATAAGCACAATTGAACTAGTTTAATATAAGTTTTGAATTCCTAAACTAATCAAGTAGGCATATGCACCTAGGTTTCTCAATACAATCAATAGATCAAAGTTCAATCAAAACATGCCGTTGTAATCACTCAAACATATATTCAACATTCTCCCCCTTTTGATGATTACAAAATAACTTATGTAACTTTGAGCTATTTTCTTTAATTCACATGAGAAACTCTCCCCCTCACATTATGCTTCACACAAATAAACTTCCTATAAGCATATGTTTCAATAAACACAAGGGAATTGCAATTCAAGACAAGTAAAGTATCAATAAGCAAAGTCTATACAATATGACATTCAAGTTCCTCCCCCTTAATCTATGCATACCAAACTTTAAAGTTCAAAGTATATTTCTCCCCCTTTATTTTGTAAATGCATCCAAAAGGTGTTCAATATAAGCAATGCATAAAATTCATACACATATCAAGGACTCATTCTAATGCCAAGATTACCTCTTAAAAATTCAAATCTCTCTTGGTTTAGAGGTTTCGTTAGTATGTCCGCAAGTTGGTTCATTGTGTCCGCATAATCTAATTTAATTGTCCCTTGAGTCACATGGTCTCTAATAAAATGATGCCTAATTTCAATATGTTTAGCCTTAGAATGATGCACCGGATTTTTAGAAAGGCTAATGGCACTAGTATTATCACAATATATAGGAATATCTTTCAATTTAAGTCCAAAATCATTTAGTTGTTGTCTAATCCATAAGAGTTGAGCACAACAACTCCCTATAGCCATATATTCGGCTTCGGTGGTAGAAAAGGCAACACAAGGTTGTTTCTTGGAGAACCAAGAGATAAGTATACTTCCTAGGAATTGACATGTACCCGAAGTACTCTTTCTATTTATCTTACACCCAGCAAAATCAGCATCACTATATGCATATAAATCAAACAAAGAATTTTTATCATACCATATGTCAAGAGTTAATGTATGCCTAAGGTACCTAAATATTCTCTTAACCGCTAGGAAATGAGAATGCATAGGTTGACTTTGAAATCTAGCACACATGCATACACTAAACATGATGTTGGGTCTACTAGATGTCAAATATAAAAGGGAACCAATCATGGACCTATACATTTTAGAATCATAAGGTTGTCCATCTTCATCTTTTTCAAGTTTAGTTGTCACACTCATGGGAGTAGGAGAAGGGTTCAAAGAATCAAAACCAAACTTTTTAAGCATATCATGAATATATTTGGTTTGACTAATATGTATACCTCCCTTAGTTTGTTTAACTTGCAGTCCTAAAAAGAAGGTAAGTTCACCCATCATAGACATCTCAAATTCACTTTTCATGCACAACTCAAATTCTTTGCACATAGCATCATTAGTAGCACCAAATATTATGTCATCTACATATATTTGAACAGTAAGCATATCATGACCTTTTTCCTTCAAGAACAAAGTGCTATCAATTCTTCCTCTTTTAAAACTATTTTGAATTAAGAAAGAGGAAAGTCTATCATACCATGCCCTAGGTGCTTGTTTCAAACCATACAAAGCCTTTGTCAATTTATAAACATGGTTTGGAAAGTTAGGATCTTCAAATCCAGGTGGTTGCTTTACATGCACATTCTCATTGATAAACCCATTCAAAAATGCACTTTTGACATCCATTTGATAAAGTTTAAAACCTTTGAAACATGCAAATGCCATAAGCAACCTAATAGCTTCTAACCTAGCTACGGGTGCAAATGTTTCTTCATAGTCAATCCCTTCTTCTTGGTTGTACCCTTGTGCAACCAACCTAGCCTTGTTTCTAATAACTTCACCATCTTCATTCATTTTGTTCTTAAATACCCATTTAGTTCCAATTATGGTTTGGTCTTTAGGTCTTGGAACTAGATGTCAAACTTCATTCCTAGTGAATTGATTCAACTCATCTTGCATAGCAATAATCCATTTATCATCAAGCAAAGCATCATTAATATTTCTAGGTTCTACTTGAGAAATCAGGGCATAAGAACCATGCACATCAACAATCAAAGCAGTATTCATTAAATTTGCAGTCATATTATCTACCACATCAGCATGCATATCACCATCATTAGGAGCTAAGTGAGATCTATGAGTTCTTACCCCTTGATGCAAATCACCAATTATGAGTTGTTTGGGATGCTTGTGTTTGTCCTTCACTTGCAGCCATGATGTAGGAGCTGTAGTGTCACTACTGGAGGCCACAGGTGCAACCTCACTTTCTTCCAAGCCCACGGGTGCATCACTATTTTGTGTCTCATCATGCTCATTTCCTCCTTCTTTGCTTGGTCCATCATCTTTAGGTGTAGGAGAGTCATCTTTATCGTCTTTTAAGCTCAACTTCTCCAAACCTAACTCAATGTCATCATTCTCAAGCAAAGGGTCAAATGCAAGAGTTTCAATAAATTTAACATGAATGGACTCTTCTATTCTCCTAGACTTTGGATTGTAAACTCTATAAGCTCTAGAAGTTAAAGCATAGCCAACAAATACACAAGAAGTAGATTTTGCATCAAATTTATCTAAGTCATCCTTAGTGTTTAGTACATAACATTTGCAACCAAAAACTCTAAAGTAGTCAACCTTAGGTTTTCTATCATTCCAAATCTCATAAGGTGTCTTATTTATCTTCTTTCTAATAGACAACCTATTTGTAACATAGCATGCACAATTAATGGCCTCGGCCCACAAGAACTTAGGCAAATCATGTTCACAAAGCGTAGTCCTAGCAATTTCTTGCAAAGTTCTATTTTTCCTTTCTACTACCCCATTTTGTTGGGGTGTTCTAGGTGAAGAGAAATCATGTCTAATGCCATATTCATCACATAGATCAATAAATGCATGATTATCAAATTCTCCTCCATGATCACTTCTAATCTTGCTAATGCTTATGTTCTTTTCATTTTGAAGCCTCTTGATTAGTTTTGAAAACTCATGAATGGTCTCATGTTTATGTGCAAGGAAAATCACCCAAGTATATTCAGAATAGTCATCAACAATCACAAAGGCATAGGATCTACCACCTAGACTTTTTACTCGACTTGGACCAAACAAATCAAGATGCAAAAGTTCTAAAACCCTAGTAGTTGAAATCTGGTTTTTAGACTTGAAAGACTCCCTAGTGTGCTTTCCTCTAATGCAAGGCTCACAAGCATCATACATGTCAAAGTTTAAAGAAGGTATGCCTCTAACAAGATTATTTCTAACCAATTTTTCAATTGTAGAAATTCCTATATGTCCTAATCTTCTATGCCATATATTCACATCATTAACATTGGAAATCAAACATTTAAGTTTGCAATCATTCAAGTCTTTCAAATTAATAGAATACACATTACCATCTATTTTTCCTACAAGCACACATTCGTTCATGGCATTTAAAAGCTCACACTTTGAATCATCAAAACACATGCGCAAGCCACCATCACACAATTGAGAAATACTAAGAAGCTTAAAAGACAATCCATCAACTAATTGCACATTAGAGATAGAGAAAGAGGATACATCACCTATGGATCCTTGACCAAGGATCCTACCCTTCTTGTTGTCACCAAAAGTCACATGACCACCATTAGAGAACTTCTTGAGAGAAGAAAAAGAACTTGAGTTCCCGGTCATGTGTCTTGAGCAACCACTATCCAAGTACCACTTGGAAGCCTTAGAACTTTTGATTTTCAAGAACACCTACATTAGTTCAATTCGCTTTAGGTACCCAATTTCTTTTGGGTCCTAGGAAGTTAGCATCAAGAATCTTGGTTCCCTTTGGAACCCACATTTGCTTAACTTTCTTGCCAAACACATATTGAAACTTTGGAAAAACTTTGGCATTCAAGTTATGCATATATGCATCATTTGAAGAATGAAATGAAGTGCTAGCATACATAGAGCCTTGTGGAGCTCTAGGAGCCCTAGAATACCTTATGGGTTGCCCTAATTTCTTAGGAAACCCTACGGGTCTCTTGGGACCAGATTTGATATCCTTCTTCCAAGGTTGATTTGGCACACCCCTAATGGGAATAGGCCTATGTCTCACGGATTGGACAAATGATACATGTTCATGATGTGATTTCGAAGTACTAGCATGCATATCATTCAAAGCATTGTAGTTAGGAGGTGAAAAAATCATTTTCTTAGGAAAACAATCCTCCTTCATGTCATTCAAGGAATGCAAATATCCATGTGATACAAAAGATGTAGAAATATCATGCATATCACATTTCTTCAATTTTACATCATCACCAACATAACCTAAACCCGATTTGTCCAAAGATTGTCTAAGGCATGATAAGAGTGAATCAAGTCTAGAAGATCCCACACTAAACTTCGAGAAAGATTTTTCTAGATCCTCATATCTCAATTTCAAAGCGTCTAATTCATTTTGAACAATAGAGTCATCGTGTGACTCTTGGTTCTCATTAGGCACAATAGCAATCAATTTCAAATCATCATACTCTTCTTGCAAGGTACTAAGTTTAAATTGCAAATCTTCAATCAAAGGTTCATGATCACACTTAGACATGTTATTAGCACACATGGCAGCAAGCATATCGCACTTTTCATCACATTTAGCATTGAGATCATCAATGGTCTTTTCATGCTCTTCTACCTTAGCATTTAAACAATCAATCTCATTTTTCAATTGTTTCTTTTCCTTATGCATTTTCCTATTCTTAGCATTCATGTCATTGAGTAAGGAAAGCAAATCATCAATAGACACATCATCATCATCATTATCAAAAGAGTTTACCTCCTCATCCGGATTGGATGAGTTTCCTTTGGCCATCAAGCAAAGTCTAGCAACCTCATCTTCACTTGAAGTGCTTTCGGAGTCCGAATCACTCCATGTAGCTTTGAAGGCTCTCTTGGTTTGCTCCTTGCTCTTATCTTTCTTCTTTGGACACTCATACTTCATGTGCCCCTTCTTGCCACACTCAAAGCACCTCAAATCTTTGTCTTGCTCCTCATAGTTCCCTTTGGAGTCGCTTTGATCCCCACGGCCAGATTTGAAGTTGTCCCTCCTTGAGTGGCCAAAAGGTTTACCACCTTGCTTCTTCTTGTTTATCAAGTATCTCTTGAACCTCCTTGTCATTAGGGCTACTTCCTCATCACTCAAATCATCTCCACTATCACCCTTGGAGGCAAAAGCAATGCTCTTCTTTTTGGTGTCCTCTTTCTGAGCTTCTCTTGCCTTCAAATTTGTCTCATATACCAGAAGTGATCCTACAAGCTCATCCAACTTCAAAACTTTGAGATCTTTAGCTTCTTGGATGGCTGTCACTTTGGCATCCCATGCTTCCGGAAGACTTTTCAAGTACTTTTGCACCTTTTCTTGATTGGAGAAAGTCTTCCCTAAAGATTCAAGAGAATTCAGAATTTTGGTTAGTCTAATATCCATATCGGTAATAGACTCATGTGGAAGCATAGTGAACAATTCATATGAATGCATGAGCATGTTAATCTTAGACTCCTTTACTTGATTAGTTCCCTCATGCTTCATCTCTAACCTAGTCCACATATCTTTAGCCGAAATGCATGTAGAAATATGTTTAGCTTCAATTGAATTCAATGCATTAAATAAAATAGACATAGCTTTAGCATTTAAAGAAATCTTTTTCTTATCATTATCATCCCATTTATCCATAGGTTTTGAAATCTCCTTCTCAACATCACCAACTTTGATGGTGATAGTAGGCTTATAAGGTCCATCTTCTATGACATACCACAAATCAATATCTAGAGACATGAAATAAAGTTTCATTCTCATCTTCCAATGGTCATAGTCTTCTCCATCAAAGTATGGAGGTCTACCACTAGATTGACCCTCTAATACATGATCATGTCTACCACTAGTAGATGCCATATCAAGAATCACAAATAATGCACAAGACAATTACTTCTATATGCAAGTAACCTGCTCCGATACCACTTGTTAGGATGTATGGCACCACAAGAGGGGGGTGAATTGTGTCCTTAGTCAAATTTAGACTAGGTCACTCCTTTTTCGGTTTCAATGAATTCTATCAAATTTCACCCTAAGCGGAAGCTAAATACCAAATTAAGTTCTAGTGTATATGTATATGAGTCAAGGAGAACAATCAATTTAAACAAACTTGAATCTAGCAACCTAAATATCCAATTTCAAGTATGTATGATATGAGAATGCAATGCTAATTGAAATTGCTGGAAAGTAAAAGAGGCAAGAGATTTATAGTGGTTCGGCTTAACCCAAGCCTACTCCACTCCCCAAGTCCCACTTGGGAATTTCAAACACTCCACTATCGCTTGTTCAACAGAGTCAAGCGGAACTCTTACAACCGATGTTTTTGTAGCTCAAACACCAAACTCTACACACCGTGTGGTTTGTAGCTCACCACACCAAACTCTACACACCGTGTGGTTTGTAGCTCACCACACTAACTTAATCAACAAAATACAAGCTCAAAAATGGCTCTAAGAATAGCCGGGTATGAGATAAGTTTAGGCTCAAAGGCTGGCTCTTTAGTAGCTGGATTTGTAAGTGTCTAGGGCTCAAATGAAGCTCTTGAAAAGCTGGAATGGAAATGGTAAGCACAAAACTCAGATTTGAGATTTTTGGTTGCTAGGGTATGTGAAATTTTGAGCAGTGTATCAACCAACGAAAATCAGTTATGATAAGGCTTGAATGGTGAAATGAAGATATAGAATGAAGCCTAATAGGTGCTGGAAATCAGATTGTGCAAGTAAGAAAATGGCTCTTGAGGAAATGATAAGAATATGGTAAGAAAGGCTCAAGAGTAACAATAAAGCTTTGCTTGGCTAGTGTATATGATCTCTCTTCAAAATAAAGTATGTAATCAAGGAATGAATGAGTGAGAGAATGAAAGCTTGAGAGATGAAGAACACTTAAGAGAGAAAGAGTAATTTTCGGCCAAGTCTATGCACCATAGACAAAGAGTTAGTTTTTATAGAAAATTGTGGAGTGTAAGCTCATGAAATGAGGGCCATTGGATTGATATGAAAGATATGGACCCTTGGATCATTATAGACGTTAGAAAGCTTAGAGAAGTGTGAAAATGATTACAACAAGTCTTTTTTGGTAGGAAGAAATAATGGCTTTTGGATGGATATAGACTTTAGAGGCATCTTGAAAGATACAACAATTGACTTGAGAAAAGTTTGTCTCTTAGGTGGAATAAATGATGGCCTTTGGATCAAATGAAGATTCAATTTTGGCCATAGGATGTAAAGTAGGAGAGATAAGAATAATGCTTGAATCTTTGGCCATTGGATTAAAATGTGATTTTGATGTAGAGAGAATATGATCCATTGGATGTGAAGTGTCTTGGTGGGAAAGAGAAATGGTTTTGAAATAAAGCTTCCCACACATGTGAAGAGAAAAACTTTTCATAAGACTTGTTGTACCTCTTGTCTCCTCCTTTCAAATTAACTTTTCCTTCTATTCTCTTTTTGGCTCCAAGTCTTCTAGTTAAGATGTAACTATGGTTAACTTGTCTTCTTTGCCATGTCATCAATGCCATGTCATTAATGCCATGTCAGCTGTCACGTCACGTCCGTCGATTCTGACTTTGACTAGAAAGTTAATTTTAGTTCAATTGATCCCAATTAAGCTCCAAGACATCTTTGGCAAAACTTGACTTATGTTGACCACGAAATTGACTTTCTTAATCATGTTTGACACTGATTAAGCATTCACTAATGTTGGTCAAGGATGACATTAGGACCAATTTATGTTTTGGTCACCCTACACACAAAACATACTCAAGACATGCTATGTAAACCCTTTTAGGGTTTCTTGCAATTAGTCCACGTTAGTTCAATAATAAAATCATCAAATAAGCACAATTGAACTAGTTTAATATAAGTTTTGAATTCCTAAACTAATCAAGTAGGCATATGCACCTAGGTTTCTCAATACAATCAATAGATCAAAGTTCAATCAAAACATGCCGTTGTAATCACTCAAACATATATTCAACATTAACTTGCTAGTTTAGCTTTTGGACAACGTTTCGTTAGGTAAAGAAGCCAATAGACCAAGTTAAGTTCAAAATGGCACGAAACATGGAAAACTTGCGCATGCATAGAATTGAGCATTCCTAAGGCATCAAAATAGACCGTTATACTCTTTTTAGTGTTCTTGGAAGTCTTAACTTGCTAGTTTAGCTTGTGGACAACGTTTCATTAGGTAAAGAAGCCAATAGACCAAGTTAAGTTCTAAATGGCACGAAACAAGAAAAACTTGTCTATGCATAGAATTGAGCATTTCTAAGGCATCAAAATGGACCGTTATACTCTATTTAGTGTTCTTAGAAGTCTTAACTTGCTAGTTTAGCTTGTGGACAACCTTTCGTTAGGTAAAGAAGCCAATAGACCAAGTTAAGTTCAAAATGGCACGAAACATGAAAAACTTGTCTATGCATAGAATTAAGCATTTCTAAGGCATCAAAATGGACAGTTATACTCTATTTAGTGTTCTTAGATGTCTTAACTTGCTAGTTTAGCTTTTGGACAACATTTCGTTAGGTAAACAAGCCAATAGACCAAGTTAAGTTCAAAATTGCACGAAACATGGAAAACTTGCGCATGCATAGAATTGACCATTCCTAAGGCATCAAAATAGACCGTTATACTCTTTTTAGTGTTCTTCGAAGTCTTAACTTGCTAGTTTAGCTTTTGGACAACATTTCGTTAGGTAAAGAAGCCAATAGACCAAGTTAAGTTCAAAATGACACGAAACATGAAAAACTTGTCTATGCATAGAATTGAGCATTTCTAAGGCATCAAAATGGACCGTTATATTCTATTTAGTGTTCTTAAAAGTCTAACTTGCTAGTTTAGCTTTTGGACAACGTTTCGTTAGGTAAAGAAGCCAATAGACCAAGTTAAGTTCAAAATTGCACGAAACATGGAAAACTTGCGCATGCATAGAATTGAGCATTCCTAAGGCATCAAAATAAACCGTTATACTCTTTTTAGTGTTCTTAGAAGTCTTAACTTGCTAGTTTAGCTTTTGGACAACGTTTCGTTAGGTAAAGAAGCCAATAGACCAAGTTAAGTTCAAAATGGCACGAAACATGAAAAACTTGTCTATGCATAGAATTGAGCATTTCTAAGGCATCAAAATGGACGGTTATACTCTTTTTAGTGTTCTTAGAAGTCTTAACTTGCTAGTTTAGCTTTTTGACAACGTTTCGTTAGGTTAAGAAGCCAATAGACCAAGTTCAGTTCAAAATGACACGAAACATGAAAAACTTGTCTATGCATAGAATTGAGCATTTCTAAGGCATCAAAATGGACCGTTATACTCTATTTAGTGTTCTTAGAAGTCTTAACTTGCTAGTTTAGCTTTTGGACAACGTTTCGTTAGGTAAAGAAGCCAATAGACCAAGTTAAGTTCAAAATGGCACGAAACATGAAAAACTTGTCTATGCATAAAATTGGGCATTTCTAAGGCATCAAAATGGACCGTTATACTCTATTTATTGTTCTTAGAAGTCTTAACTTGCTAGTTTAGATTTTGGACAACGTTTCGCCAATAGACCAAGTTAAGTTCAAAATGACACGAAACATGAAAAACTTGTCTATGCATAGAATTGAGCATTTCTAAGGCATCAAAATGGACCGTTATACTCTATTTAGTGTTCTTAAAAGTCTAACTTGCTAGTTTAGCTTTTGGACAACGTTTCGTTAGGTAAAGAAGCCAATAGACCAAGTTAAGTTCAAAATTGCACGAAACATGGAAAACTTGCGCATGCATAGAATTGAGCATTCCTAAGGCATCAAAATAAACCGTTATACTCTTTTTAGTGTTCTTAGAAGTCTTAACTTGCTAGTTTAGCTTTTGGACAACGTTTCGTTAGGTAAAGAAGCCAATAGACCAAGTTAAGTTCAAAATGGCACGAAACAAGAAAAACTTGTCTATGCATAGAATTGAGCATTTCTAAGGCATCAAAATGGACCGTTATACTCTATTTAGTGTTCTTAGAAGTCTTAACTTGCTAGTTTAGCTTTTGGACAAGGTTTCGTTAGGTAAAGAAGCCAATGGACCAAGTTAAGCTCAAAATTGCACGAAACATGGAAAACTTGCGCATGCATAGAATTGAGCATTCCTAAGGCATCAAAATAGACCGTTATACTCTTTTTAGTGTTCTTGGAAGTCTTAACTTGCTAGTTTAGCTTTTGGATAACGTTTCGTTAGGTAAAGAAGACAATAGACCAAATTAAGTTCAAAATTGCACGAAACTTGAAAAACTTGTCTATGCATAGAATTGAGCATTCCTAAGGCATCAAAATGGACCGTTATACTCTATTTAATGTTCTTAGTAGTCTTAACTTGCTAGTTTAGCTTTTGGACAACGTTTCGTTAGGTAAAGAAGTCAATAGACCAAGTTAAGCTCAAAATTGCACGAAACATGGAAAACTTGCGCATGCATAGAATTGAGCATTCCTAAGGCATCAAAATAGACCGTTATACTCTTTTTAGTGTTCTTGGAAGTCTTAACTTGCTAGTTTAGCTTTTGGACAACGTTTCGTTAGGTAAAGAAGCCAATAGACCAAGTTAAGTTCAAAATTGCACGAAACTTGAAAAACTTGCGCATGCATAGAATTGAGCATTCCTAAGGTATCAAAATAGACCGTTATACTCTTTTTAGTGTTCTTGGAAGTCTGAACTTGCTAGTTTAGCTTTTGGACAACGTTTCGTTAGGTAAAGAAGCCAATAGACCAAGTTAAGTTCAAAATTGCACGAAACATGAAAAACTTGTCTATGCATAGAAATGAGCATTCCTAAGGCATCAAAATGGACCGTTATACTCTATTTAGTGTTCTTAGAAGTCTTAACTTGCTAGTTTATCTTTTGGACAACGTTTCGTTAGGTAAAGAAGCCAATAGACCAAGTTAAGTTCAAAATGGCACGAAACATGAAAAACTTGTCTATGCATAGAATTGGGCATTTCTAAGGCATCAAAATGGACCGCTATACTCTATTTATTGTTCTTAGAAGTCTGAACTTGCTAGTTTAGCTTTTGGACAACGTTTCGTTAGGTAAAGAAGCCAATAGACCAAGTTAAGTTCAAAATGGCACGAAACATGAAAAACTTGTCTATGCATAGAATTGAGCATTGCTAAGGCATCAAAATGGACCGTTATACTCTTTTTAGTGTTCTTAGAAGTCTTAACTTGCTAGTTTAGCTTTTGGACAACGTTTCGTTAGGTAAAGAAGCCAATAGACCAAGTTAAGTTCAAAATTGCACGAAACATGGAAAACTTGCGCATGCATAGAATTGAGCATTCCTAAGGCATCAAAATAGACCGTTATACTCTTTTTAGTGTTCTTAGAAGTTCTAACTTGCTAGTTTAGCTTTTTGACAACGTTTCGTTAGGTTAAGAAGCCAATAGACCAAGTTAAGTTCAAAATGACACGAAACATGAAAAACTTGTCTATGCATAGAATTGAGCATTTCTAAGGCATCAAAATGGACCGTTATACTCTATTTAGTGTTCTTAGAAGTCTTAACTTGCTAGTTTAGCTTTTGGACAACGTTTCGTTAGGTAAAGAAGCCAATAGACCAAGTTAAGTTCAAAATGGCACGAAACATGGAAAACTTGCGCATGCATAGAATTGAGCATTCCTAAGGCATCAAAATAGACCGTTATACTCTTTTTAGTGTTCTTGGAAGTCTTAACTTGCTAGTTTAGCTTGTGGACAACGTTTCATTAGGTAAAGAAGCCAATAGACCAAGTTAAGTTCTAAATGGCACGAAACAAGAAAAACTTGTCTATGCATAGAATTGAGCATTTCTAAGGCATCAAAATGGACCGTTATACTCTATTTAGTGTTCTTAGAAGTCTTAACTTGCTAGTTTAGCTTTTGGACAACGTTTCGTTAGGTAAAGAAGCCAATGGACCAAGTTAAGCTCAAAATTGCACGAAACATGGAAAACTTGCGCATGCATAGAATTGAGCATTCCTAAGGCATCAAAATAGACCGTTATACTCTTTTTAGTGTTCTTGGAAGTCTTAACTTGCTAGTTTAGCTTTTGGACAACGTTTCGTTAGGTAAAGAAGACAATAGACCAAATTAAGTTCAAAATTGCACGAAACTTGAAAAACTTGTCTATGCATAGAATTGAGCATTCCTAAGGCATCAAAATGGACCGTTATACTCTATTTAGTGTTCTTAGAAGTCTTAACTTGCTAGTTTAGCTTTTGGACAACGTTTCGTTAGGTAAAGAAGCCAATAGACCAAGTTAAGTTCAAAATGGCACGAAACATGGAAAACTTGCGCATGCATGGAATTGAGCATTCCTAAGGCATCAAAATAGACCGTTATACTCTTTTTAGTGTTCTTGGAAGTCTTAACTTGCTAGTTTAGCTTGTGGACAACGTTTCATTAGGTAAAGAAGCCAATAGACTAAGTTAAGTTCAAAATGGCACGAAACAAGAAAAACTTGTCTATGCATAGAATTGAGCATTTCTAAGGCATCAAAATGGACCGTTATACTCTATTTAGTTTTCTTAGAAGTCTTAACTTGCTAGTTTAGCTTTTGGACAACGTTTCGTTAGGTAAAGAAGCCAATAGACCAAGTTAAGCTCAAAATTACACGAAACATGGAAAACTTGCGCATGCATAGAATTGAGCATTCCTAAGGCATCAAAATAGACCGTTATACTCTTTTTAGTGTTCTTGGAAGTCTTAACTTGCTAGTTTAGCTTTTGGACAACGTTTCGTTAGGTAAAGAAGACAATAGACCAAGTTAAGTTCAAAATTGCACGAAACATGAAAAACTTGTCTATGCATAGAATTGAGCATTCCTAAGGCATCAAAATGGACCGTTATACTCTATTTAGTGTTCTTAGAAGTCTTAACTTGCTAGTTTAGCTTTTGGACAACGTTTCGTTAGGTAAAGAAGCCAATAGACCAAATTAAGTTCAAAATTGCACGAAACATGGAAAACTTGCGCATGCATAGAATTGAGCATTCCTAAGGCATCAAAATAGACCGTTATACTCTTTTTAGTGTTCTTCGAAGTCTTAACTTGCTAGTTTAGCTTTTGGACAACGTTTCGTTAGGTAAGGAAGCCAATAGACCAAGTTAAGTTCAAAATTGCACGAAACTTGGAAAACTTGCGCATGCATAGAATTGAGCATTCCTAAGGCATCAAAATAGACCGTTATACTCTTTTTAGTGTTCTTGGAAGTCTAAACTTGCTAGTTTAGCTTTTGGACAACGTTTCGTTAGGTAAAGAAGCCAATAGACCAAGTTAAGTTCAAAATTGCACGAAACGTGAAAAACTTGTCTATGCATAGAAATGAGCATTCCTATGGCATCAAAATGGACCGTTATACTCTATTTAGTGTTCTTAGAAGTCTTAACTTGCTAGTTTAGCTTTTGGACAACGTTTCGTTAGGTAAAGAAGCCAATAGACCAAGTTAAGTTCAAAATGGCACGAAACATGAAAAACTTGTCTATGCATAAAATTGGGCATTTCTAAGGCATCAAAATGGACCGTTATACTCTATTTATTGTTCTTAGAAGTCTTAACTTGCTAGTTTAGATTTTGGACAACGTTTCGCCAATAGACCAAGTTAAGTTCAAAATGACACGAAACATGAAAAACTTGTCTATGCATAGAATTGAGCATTTCTAAGGCATCAAAATGGACCGTTATATTCTATTTAGTGTTCTTAAAAGTCTAACTTGCTAGTTTAGCTTTTGGACAACGTTTCGTTAGGTAAAGAAGCCAATAGACCAAGTTAAGTTCAAAATTGCACGAAACATGGAAAACTTGCGCATGCATAGAATTGAGCATTCCTAAGGCATCAAAATAAACCGTTATACTCTTTTTAGTGTTCTTAGAAGTCTTAACTTGCTAGTTTAGCTTTTGGACAACGTTTCGTTAGGTAAAGAAGCCAATAGACCAAGTTAAGTTCAAAATGGCACGAAACATGAAAAACTTGTCTATGCATAGAATTGAGCATTTCTAAGGCATCAAAATGGACGGTTATACTCTTTTTAGTGTTCTTAGAAGTCTTAACTTGCTAGTTTAGCTTTTTGACAACGTTTCGTTAGGTTAAGAAGCCAATAGACCAAGTTCAGTTCAAAATGACACGAAACATGAAAAACTTGTCTATGCATAGAATTGAGCATTTCTAAGGCATCAAAATGGACCGTTATACTCTATTTAGTGTTCTTAGAAGTCTTAACTTGCTAGTTTAGCTTTTGGACAACGTTTCGTTAGGTAAAGAAGCCAATAGACCAAGTTAAGTTCAAAATTGCACGAAACATGGAAAACTTGCGCATGCATAGAATTGAGCATTCCTAAGGCATCAAAATAGACCGTTATACTCTTTTTAGTGTTCTTAGAAGTTCTAACTTGCTAGTTTAGCTTTTTGACAACGTTTCGTTAGGTTAAGAAGCCAATAGACCAAGTTAAGTTCAAAATGACACGAAACATGAAAAACTTGTCTATGCATAGAATTGAGCATTTCTAAGGCATCAAAATGGACCGTTATACTCTATTTAGTGTTCTTAGAAGTCTTAACTTGCTAGTTTAGCTTTTGGACAACGTTTCGTTAGGTAAAGAAGCCAATAGACCAAGTTAAGTTCAAAATGGCACGAAACATGGAAAACTTGCGCATGCATAGAATTGAGCATTCCTAAGGCATCAAAATAGACCGTTATACTCTTTTTAGTGTTCTTGGAAGTCTTAACTTGCTAGTTTAGCTTGTGGACAACGTTTCATTAGGTAAAGAAGCCAATAGACCAAGTTAAGTTCTAAATGGCACGAAACAAGAAAAACTTGTCTATGCATAGAATTGAGCATTTCTAAGGCATCAAAATGGACCGTTATACTCTATTTAGTGTTCTTAGAAGTCTTAACTTGCTAGTTTAGCTTTTGGACAACGTTTCGTTAGGTAAAGAAGCCAATGGACCAAGTTAAGCTCAAAATTGCACGAAACATGGAAAACTTGCGCATGCATAGAATTGAGCATTCCTAAGGCATCAAAATAGACCGTTATACTCTTTTTAGTGTTCTTGGAAGTCTTAACTTGCTAGTTTAGCTTTTGGACAACGTTTCGTTAGGTAAAGAAGACAATAGACCAAATTAAGTTCAAAATTGCACGAAACTTGAAAAACTTGTCTATGCATAGAATTGAGCATTCCTAAGGCATCAAAATGGACCGTTATACTCTATTTAGTGTTCTTAGAAGTCTTAACTTGCTAGTTTAGCTTTTGGACAACGTTTCGTTAGGTAAAGAAGCCAATAGACCAAGTTAAGTTCAAAATGGCACGAAACATGGAAAACTTGCGCATGCATGGAATTGAGCATTCCTAAGGCATCAAAATAGACCGTTATACTCTTTTTAGTGTTCTTGGAAGTCTTAACTTGCTAGTTTAGCTTGTGGACAACGTTTCATTAGGTAAAGAAGCCAATAGACTAAGTTAAGTTCAAAATGGCACGAAACAAGAAAAACTTGTCTATGCATAGAATTGAGCATTTCTAAGGCATCAAAATGGACCGTTATACTCTATTTAGTTTTCTTAGAAGTCTTAACTTGCTAGTTTAGCTTTTGGACAACGTTTCGTTAGGTAAAGAAGCCAATAGACCAAGTTAAGCTCAAAATTACACGAAACATGGAAAACTTGCGCATGCATAGAATTGAGCATTCCTAAGGCATCAAAATAGACCGTTATACTCTTTTTAGTGTTCTTGGAAGTCTTAACTTGCTAGTTTAGCTTTTGGACAACGTTTCGTTAGGTAAAGAAGACAATAGACCAAGTTAAGTTCAAAATTGCACGAAACATGAAAAACTTGTCTATGCATAGAATTGAGCATTCCTAAGGCATCAAAATGGACCGTTATACTCTATTTAGTGTTCTTAGAAGTCTTAACTTGCTAGTTTAGCTTTTGGACAACGTTTCGTTAGGTAAAGAAGCCAATAGACCAAATTAAGTTCAAAATTGCACGAAACATGGAAAACTTGCGCATGCATAGAATTGAGCATTCCTAAGGCATCAAAATAGACCGTTATACTCTTTTTAGTGTTCTTCGAAGTCTTAACTTGCTAGTTTAGCTTTTGGACAACGTTTCGTTAGGTAAGGAAGCCAATAGACCAAGTTAAGTTCAAAATTGCACGAAACTTGGAAAACTTGCGCATGCATAGAATTGAGCATTCCTAAGGCATCAAAATAGACCGTTATACTCTTTTTAGTGTTCTTGGAAGTCTAAACTTGCTAGTTTAGCTTTTGGACAACGTTTCGTTAGGTAAAGAAGCCAATAGACCAAGTTAAGTTCAAAATTGCACGAAACGTGAAAAACTTGTCTATGCATAGAAATGAGCATTCCTATGGCATCAAAATGGACCGTTATACTCTATTTAGTGTTCTTAGAAGTCTTAACTTGCTAGTTTAGCTTTTGGACAACGTTTCGTTAGGTAAAGAAGCCAATAGACCAAGTTAAGTTCAAAATGGCACGAAACATGAAAAACTTGTCTATGCATAAAATTGGGCATTTCTAAGGCATCAAAATGGACCGTTATACTCTATTTATTGTTCTTAGAAGTCTTAACTTGCTAGTTTAGATTTTGGACAACGTTTCGCCAATAGACCAAGTTAAGTTCAAAATGACACGAAACATGAAAAACTTGTCTATGCATAGAATTGAGCATTTCTAAGGCATCAAAATGGACGGTTATATTCTATTTAGTGTTCTTAAAAGTCTAACTTGCTAGTTTAGCTTTTGGACAACGTTTCGTTAGGTAAAGAAGCCAATAGACCAAGTTAAGTTCAAAATTGCACGAAACATGGAAAACTTGCGCATGCATAGAATTGAGCATTCCTAAGGCATCAAAATAAACCGTTATACTCTTTTTAGTGTTCTTAGAAGTCTTAACTTGCTAGTTTAGCTTTTGGACAACGTTTCGTTAGGTAAAGAAGCCAATAGACCAAGTTAAGTTCAAAATGGCACGAAACATGAAAAACTTGTCTATGCATAGAATTGAGCATTTCTAAGGCATCAAAATGGACCGTTATACTCTATTTAGTGTTCTTAGAAGTCTTAACTTGCTAGTTTAGCTTTTGGACAACGTTTCGTTAGGTAAAGAAGCCAATAGACCAAGTTAAGTTCAAAATTGCACGAAACATGGAAAACTTGCGCATGCATAGAATTGAGCATTCCTAAGGCATCAAAATAGACCGTTATACTCTTTTTAGTGTTCTTAGAAGTTCTAACTTGCTAGTTTAGCTTTTTGACAACGTTTCGTTAGGTTAAGAAGCCAATAGACCAAGTTAAGTTCAAAATGACACGAAACATGAAAAACTTGTCTATGCATAGAATTGAGCATTTCTAAGGCATCAAAATGGACCGTTATACTCTATTTAGTGTTCTTAGAAGTCTTAACTTGCTAGTTTAGCTTTTGGACAACGTTTCGTTAGGTAAAGAAGCCAATAGACCAAGTTAAGTTCAAAATGGCACGAAACATGGAAAACTTGCGCATGCATAGAATTGAGCATTCCTAAGGCATCAAAATAGACCGTTATACTCTTTTTAGTGTTCTTGGAAGTCTTAACTTGCTAGTTTAGCTTGTGGACAACGTTTCATTAGGTAAAGAAGTCAATAGACCAAGTTAAGTTCTAAATGGCACGAAACAAGAAAAACTTGTCTATGCATAGAATTGAGCATTTCTAAGGCATCAAAATGGACCGTTATACTCTATTTAGTGTTCTTAGAAGTCTTAACTTGCTAGTTTAGCTTTTGGACAACGTTTCGTTAGGTAAAGAAGCCAATGGACCAAGTTAAGCTCAAAATTGCACGAAACATGGAAAACTTGCGCATGCATAGAATTGAGCATTCCTAAGGCATCAAATTAGACCGTTATACTCTTTTTAGTGTTCTTGGAAGTCTTAACTTGCTAGTTTAGCTTTTGGACAACGTTTCGTTAGGTAAAGAAGACAATAGACCAAATTAAGTTCAAAATTGCACGAAACTTGAAAAACTTGTCTATGCATAGAATTGAGCATTCCTAAGGCATCAAAATGGACCGTTATACTCTATTTAGTGTTCTTAGAAGTCTTAACTTGCTAGTTTAGCTTTTGGACAACGTTTCGTTAGGTAAAGAAGCCAATAGACCAAGTTAAGTTCAAAATGGCACGAAACATGGAAAACTTGCGCATGCATGGAATTGAGCATTCCTAAGGCATCAAAATAGACCGTTATACTCTTTTTAGTGTTCTTGGAAGTCTTAACTTGCTAGTTTAGCTTGTGGACAACGTTTCATTAGGTAAAGAAGCCAATAGACTAAGTTAAGTTCAAAATGGCACGAAACAAGAAAAACTTGTCTATGCATAGAATTGAGCATTTCTAAGGCATCAAAATGGACCGTTATACTCTATTTAGTTTTCTTAGAAGTCTTAACTTGCTAGTTTAGCTTTTGGACAACGTTTCGTTAGGTAAAGAAGCCAATAGACCAAGTTAAGCTCAAAATTACACGAAACATGGAAAACTTGCGCATGCATAGAATTGAGCATTCCTAAGGCATCAAAATAGACCGTTATACTCTTTTTAGTGTTCTTGGAAGTCTTAACTTGCTAGTTTAGCTTTTGGACAACGTTTCGTTAGGTAAAGAAGACAATAGACCAAGTTAAGTTCAAAATTGCACGAAACATGAAAAACTTGTCTATGCATAGAATTGAGCATTCCTAAGGCATCAAAATGGACCGTTATACTCTATTTAGTGTTCTTAGAAGTCTTAACTTGCTAGTTTAGCTTTTGGACAACGTTTCGTTAGGTAAAGAAGCCAATAGACCAAATTAAGTTCAAAATTGCACGAAACATGGAAAACTTGCGCATGCATAGAATTGAGCATTCCTAAGGCATCAAAATAGACCGTTATACTCTTTTTAGTGTTCTTCGAAGTCTTAACTTGCTAGTTTAGCTTTTGGACAACGTTTCGTTAGGTAAGGAAGCCAATAGACCAAGTTAAGTTCAAAATTGCACGAAACTTGGAAAACTTGCGCATGCATAGAATTGAGCATTCCTAAGGCATCAAAATAGACCGTTATACTCTTTTTAGTGTTCTTGGAAGTCTAAACTTGCTAGTTTAGCTTTTGGACAACGTTTCGTTAGGTAAAGAAGCCAATAGACCAAGTTAAGTTCAAAATTGCACGAAACGTGAAAAACTTGTCTATGCATAGAAATGAGCATTCCTATGGCATCAAAATGGACCGTTATACTCTATTTAGTGTTCTTAGAAGTCTTAACTTGCTAGTTTAGCTTTTGGACAACGTTTCGTTAGGTAAAGAAGCCAATAGACCAAGTTAAGTTCAAAATGGCACGAAACATGAAAAACTTGTCTATGCATAAAATTGGGCATTTCTAAGGCATCAAAATGGACCGTTATACTCTATTTATTGTTCTTAGAAGTCTTAACTTGCTAGTTTAGATTTTGGACAACGTTTCGCCAATAGACCAAGTTAAGTTCAAAATGACACGAAACATGAAAAACTTGTCTATGCATAGAATTGAGCATTTCTAAGGCATCAAAATGGACCGTTATATTCTATTTAGTGTTCTTAAAAGTCTAACTTGCTAGTTTAGCTTTTGGACAACGTTTCGTTAGGTAAAGAAGCCAATAGACCAAGTTAAGTTCAAAATTGCACGAAACATGGAAAACTTGCGCATGCATAGAATTGAGCATTCCTAAGGCATCAAAATAAACCGTTATACTCTTTTTAGTGTTCTTAGAAGTCTTAACTTGCTAGTTTAGCTTTTGGACAACGTTTCGTTAGGTAAAGAAGCCAATAGACCAAGTTAAGTTCAAAATGGCACGAAACATGAAAAACTTGTCTATGCATAGAATTGAGCATTTCTAAGGCATCAAAATGGACGGTTATACTCTTTTTAGTGTTCTTAGAAGTCTTAACTTGCTAGTTTAGCTTTTTGACAACGTTTCGTTAGGTTAAGAAGCCAATAGACCAAGTTCAGTTCAAAATGACACGAAACATGAAAAACTTGTCTATGCATAGAATTGAGCATTTCTAAGGCATCAAAATGGACCGTTATACTCTATTTAGTGTTCTTAGAAGTCTTAACTTGCTAGTTTAGCTTTTGGACAACGTTTCGTTAGGTAAAGAAGCCAATAGACCAAGTTAAGTTCAAAATGGCACGAAACATGGAAAACTTGCGCATGCATAGAATTGAGCATTCCTAAGGCATCAAAATAGACCGTTATACTCTTTTTAGTGTTCTTGGAAGTCTTAACTTGCTAGTTTAGCTTTTGGACAACGTTTCGTTAGGTAAAGAAGCCAATAGACCAAGTTAAGTTCAAAATGGCACGAAACAAGAAAAACTTGTCTATGCATAGAATTGAGCATTTCTAAGGCATCAAAATGGACCGTTATACTCTATTTAGTGTTCTTAGAAGTCTTAACTTGCTAGTTTAGCTTTTGGACAAGGTTTCGTTAGGTAAAGAAGCCAATGGACCAAGTTAAGCTCAAAATTGCACGAAACATGGAAAACTTGCGCATGCATAGAATTGAGCATTCCTAAGGCATCAAAATAGACCGTTATACTCTTTTTAGTGTTCTTGGAAGTCTTAACTTGCTAGTTTAGCTTTTGGATAACGTTTCGTTAGGTAAAGAAGACAATAGACCAAATTAAGTTCAAAATTGCACGAAACTTGAAAAACTTGTCTATGCATAGAATTGAGCATTCCTAAGGCATCAAAATGGACCGTTATACTCTATTTAATGTTCTTAGTAGTCTTAACTTGCTAGTTTAGCTTTTGGACAACGTTTCGTTAGGTAAAGAAGTCAATAGACCAAGTTAAGCTCAAAATTGCACGAAACATGGAAAACTTGCGCATGCATAGAATTGAGCATTCCTAAGGCATCAAAATAGACCGTTATACTCTTTTTAGTGTTCTTGGAAGTCTTAACTTGCTAGTTTAGCTTTTGGACAACGTTTCGTTAGGTAAAGAAGCCAATAGACCAAGTTAAGTTCAAAATTGCACGAAACTTGAAAAACTTGCGCATGCATAGAATTGAGCATTCCTAAGGTATCAAAATAGACCGTTATACTCTTTTTAGTGTTCTTGGAAGTCTGAACTTGCTAGTTTAGCTTTTGGACAACGTTTTCGTTAGGTAAAGAAGCCAATAGACCAAGTTAAGTTCAAAATTGCACGAAACATGAAAAACTTGTCTATGCATAGAAATGAGCATTCCTAAGGCATCAAAATGGACCGTTATACTCTATTTAGTGTTCTTAGAAGTCTTAACTTGCTAGTTTATCTTTTGGACAACGTTTCGTTAGGTAAAGAAGCCAATAGACCAAGTTAAGTTCAAAATGGCACGAAACATGAAAAACTTGTCTATGCATAGAATTGGGCATTTCTAAGGCATCAAAATGGACCGCTATACTCTATTTATTGTTCTTAGAAGTCTTAACTTGCTAGTTTAGCTTTTGGACAACGTTTCGTTAGGTAAAGAAGCCAATAGACCAAGTTAAGTTCAAAATGGCACGAAACATGAAAAACTTGTCTATGCATAGAATTGAGCATTGCTAAGGCATCAAAATGGACCGTTATACTCTTTTTAGTGTTCTTAGAAGTCTTAACTTGCTAGTTTAGCTTTTGGACAACGTTTCGTTAGGTAAAGAAGCCAATAGACCAAGTTAAGTTCAAAATTGCACGAAACATGGAAAACTTGCGCATGCATAGAATTGAGCATTCCTAAGGCATCAAAATAGACCGTTATACTCTTTTTAGTGTTCTTAGAAGTTCTAACTTGCTAGTTTAGCTTTTTGACAACGTTTCGTTAGGTTAAGAAGCCAATAGACCAAGTTAAGTTTAAAATGACACGAAACATGAAAAACTTGTCTATGCATAGAATTGAGCATTTCTAAGGCATCAAAATGGACCGTTATACTCTATTTAGTGTTCTTAGAAGTCTTAACTTGCTAGTTTAGCTTTTGGACAACGTTTCGTTAGGTAAAGAAGCCAATAGACCAAGTTAAGCTCAAAATGGCACGAAACATGGAAAACTTGCGCATGCATAGAATTGAGCATTCCTAAGGCATCAAAATAGACCGTTATACTCTTTTTAGTGTTCTTGGAAGTCTTAACTTGCTAGTTTAGCTTGTGGACAACGTTTCATTAGGTAAAGAAGCCAATAGACCAAGTTAAGTTCTAAATGGCACGAAACAAGAAAAACTTGTCTATGCATAGAATTGAGCATTTCTAAGGCATCAAAATGGACCGTTATACTCTATTTAGTGTTCTTAGAAGTCTTAACTTGCTAGTTTAGCTTTTGGACAACGTTTCGTTAGGTAAAGAAGCCAATGGACCAAGTTAAGCTCAAAATTGCACGAAACATGGAAAACTTGCGCATGCATAGAATTGAGCATTCCTAAGGCATCAAAATAGACCGTTATACTCTTTTTAGTGTTCTTGGAAGTCTTAACTTGCTAGTTTAGCTTTTGGACAACGTTTCGTTAGGTAAAGAAGACAATAGACCAAATTAAGTTCAAAATTGCACGAAACTTGAAAAACTTGTCTATGCATAGAATTGAGCATTCCTAAGGCATCAAAATGGACCGTTATACTCTATTTAGTGTTCTTAGAAGTCTTAACTTGCTAGTTTAGCTTTTGGACAACGTTTCGTTAGGTAAAGAAGCCAATAGACCAAGTTAAGTTCAAAATGGCACGAAACATGGAAAACTTGCGCATGCATGGAATTGAGCATTCCTGAGGCATCAAAATAGACCGTTATACTCTTTTTAGTGTTCTTGGAAGTCTTAACTTGCTAGTTTAGCTTGTGGACAACGTTTCATTAGGTAAAGAAGCCAATAGACTAAGTTAAGTTCAAAATGGCACGAAACAAGAAAAACTTGTCTATGCATAGAATTGAGCATTTCTAAGGCATCAAAATGGACCGTTATACTCTATTTAGTTTTCTTAGAAGTCTTAACTTGCTAGTTTAGCTTTTGGACAACGTTTCGTTAGGTAAAGAAGCCAATAGACCAAGTTAAGCTCAAAATTACACGAAACATGGAAAACTTGCGCATGCATAGAATTGAGCATTCCTAAGGCATCAAAATAGACCGTTATACTCTTTTTAGTGTTCTTGGAAGTCTTAACTTGCTAGTTTAGCTTTTGGACAACGTTTCGTTAGGTAAAGAAGACAATAGACCAAGTTAAGTTCAAAATTGCACGAAACATGAAAAACTTGTCTATGCATAGAATTGAGCATTCCTAAGGCATCAAAATGGACCGTTATACTCTATTTAGTGTTCTTAGAAGTCTTAACTTGCTAGTTTAGCTTTTGGACAACGTTTCGTTAGGTAAAGAAGCCAATAGACCAAATTAAGTTCAAAATTGCACGAAACATGGAAAACTTGCGCATGCATAGAATTGAGCATTCCTAAGGCATCAAAATAGACCGTTATACTCTTTTTAGTGTTCTTCGAAGTCTTAACTTGCTAGTTTAGCTTTTGGACAACGTTTCGTTAGGTAAGGAAGCCAATAGACCAAGTTAAGTTCAAAATTGCACGAAACTTGGAAAACTTGCGCATGCATAGAATTGAGCATTCCTAAGGCATCAAAATAGACCGTTATACTCTTTTTAGTGTTCTTGGAAGTCTAAACTTGCTAGTTTAGCTTTTGGACAACGTTTCGTTAGGTAAAGAAGCCAATAGACCAAGTTAAGTTCAAAATTGCACGAAACGTGAAAAACTTGTCTATGCATAGAAATGAGCATTCCTATGGCATCAAAATGGACCGTTATACTCTATTTAGTGTTCTTAGAAGTCTTAACTTGCTAGTTTAGCTTTTGGACAACGTTTCGTTAGGTAAAGAAGCCAATAGACCAAGTTAAGTTCAAAATGGCACGAAACATGAAAAACTTGTCTATGCATAAAATTGGGCATTTCTAAGGCATCAAAATGGACCGTTATACTCTATTTATTGTTCTTAGAAGTCTTAACTTGCTAGTTTAGATTTTGGACAACGTTTCGCCAATAGACCAAGTTAAGTTCAAAATGACACGAAACATGAAAAACTTGTCTATGCATAGAATTGAGCATTTCTAAGGCATCAAAATGGACCGTTATATTCTATTTAGTGTTCTTAAAGTCTAACTTGCTAGTTTAGCTTTTGGACAACGTTTCGTTAGGTAAAGAAGCCAATAGACCAAGTTAAGTTCAAAATTGCACGAAACATGGAAAACTTGCGCATGCATAGAATTGAGCATTCCTAAGGCATCAAAATAAACCGTTATACTCTTTTTAGTGTTCTTAGAAGTCTTAACTTGCTAGTTTAGCTTTTGGACAACGTTTCGTTAGGTAAAGAAGCCAATAGACCAAGTTAAGTTCAAAATGGCACGAAACATGAAAAACTTGTCTATGCATAGAATTGAGCATTTCTAAGGCATCAAAATGGACCGTTATACTCTATTTAGTGTTCTTAGAAGTCTTAAATTGCTAGTTTAGCTTTTGGACAACGTTTCGTTAGGTAAAGAAGCCAATAGACCAAGTTAAGTTCAAAATTACACGAAACATGGAAAACTTGCGCATGCATAGAATTGAGCATTCCTAAGGCATCAAAATAGACTGTTATACTCTTTTTAGTGTTCTTGGAAGTCTTAACTTGCTAGTTTAGCTTTTGGACAACGTTTCGTTAGGTAAAGAAGCCAATAGACCAAGTTAAGTATAAAATTGCACGAAACGTGAAAAACTTGTCTATGCATAGAATTGAGCATTCCTAAGGCATCAAAATGGACCGTTATACTCTATTTAGTGTTCTTAGAAGTCTTCACTTGCTAGTTTAGCTTTTGGACAATGTTTCGTTAGGTAAAGAAGTCAATAGACCAAGTTAAGTTCAAAATGGCACGAAACATGAAAAACTTGTCTATGCATAGAATTGAGCATTTCTAAGGCATCAAAATGGACCGTTATACTCTATTTAGTGTTCTTAGAAGTCTTAACTTGCTAGTTTAGCTTTTGGACAACGTTTCGTTAGGTAAAGAAGCCAATAGACCAAGTTAAGTTCAAAATGGCACGAAACATGGAAAACTTGCGCATGCATAGAATTGAGCATTCCTAAGGCATCAAAATAGACCGTTATACTCTTTTTAGTGTTCTTGGAAGTCTTAACTTGCTAGTTTAGCTTGTGGACAACGTTTCATTAGGTAAAGAAGCCAATAGACCAAGTTAAGTTCTAAATGGCACGAAACAAGAAAAACTTGTCTATGCATAGAATTGAGCATTTCTAAGGCATCAAAATGGACCGTTATACTCTATTTAGTGTTCTTAGAAGTCTTAACTTGCTAGTTTAGCTTTTGGACAACGTTTCGTTAGGTAAAGAAGCCAATGGACCAAGTTAAGCTCAAAATTGCACGAAACATGGAAAACTTGCGCATGCATAGAATTGAGCATTCCTAAGGCATCAAAATAGACCGTTATACTCTTTTTAGTGTTCTTGGAAGTCTTAACTTGCTAGTTTAGCTTTTGGACAACGTTTCGTTAGGTAAAGAAGACAATAGACCAAATTAAGTTCAAAATTGCACGAAACTTGAAAAACTTGTCTATGCATAGAATTGAGCATTCCTAAGGCATCAAAATGGACCGTTATACTCTATTTAGTGTTCTTAGAAGTCTTAACTTGCTAGTTTAGCTTTTGGACAACGTTTCGTTAGGTAAAGAAGCCAATAGACCAAGTTAAGTTCAAAATGGCACGAAACATGGAAAACTTGCGCATGCATGGAATTGAGCATTCCTAAGGCATCAAAATAGACCGTTATACTCTTTTTAGTGTTCTTGGAAGTCTTAACTTGCTAGTTTAGCTTGTGGACAACGTTTCATTAGGTAAAGAAGCCAATAGACTAAGTTAAGTTCAAAATGGCACGAAACAAGAAAAACTTGTCTATGCATAGAATTGAGCATTTCTAAGGCATCAAAATGGACCGTTATACTCTATTTAGTTTTCTTAGAAGTCTTAACTTGCTAGTTTAGCTTTTGGACAACGTTTCGTTAGGTAAAGAAGCCAATAGACCAAGTTAAGCTCAAAATTACACGAAACATGGAAAACTTGCGCATGCATAGAATTGAGCATTCCTAAGGCATCAAAATAGACCGTTATACTCTTTTTAGTGTTCTTGGAAGTCTTAACTTGCTAGTTTAGCTTTTGGACAACGTTTCGTTAGGTAAAGAAGACAATAGACCAAGTTAAGTTCAAAATTGCACGAAACATGAAAAACTTGTCTATGCATAGAATTGAGCATTCCTAAGGCATCAAAATGGACCGTTATACTCTATTTAGTGTTCTTAGAAGTCTTAACTTGCTAGTTTAGCTTTTGGACAACGTTTCGTTAGGTAAAGAAGCCAATAGACCAAATTAAGTTCAAAATTGCACGAAACATGGAAACTTGCGCATGCATAGAATTGAGCATTCCTAAGGCATCAAAATAGACCGTTATACTCTTTTTAGTGTTCTTCGAAGTCTTAACTTGCTAGTTTAGCTTTTGGACAACGTTTCGTTAGGTAAGGAAGCCAATAGACCAAGTTAAGTTCAAAATTGCACGAAACTTGGAAAACTTGCGCATGCATAGAATTGAGCATTCCTAAGGCATCAAAATAGACCGTTATACTCTTTTTAGTGTTCTTGGAAGTCTAAACTTGCTAGTTTAGCTTTTGGACAACGTTTCGTTAGGTAAAGAAGCCAATAGACCAAGTTAAGTTCAAAATTGCACGAAACGTGAAAAACTTGTCTATGCATAGAAATGAGCATTCCTATGGCATCAAAATGGACCGTTATACTCTATTTAGTGTTCTTAGAAGTCTTAACTTGCTAGTTTAGCTTTTGGACAACGTTTCGTTAGGTAAAGAAGCCAATAGACCAAGTTAAGTTCAAAATGGCACGAAACATGAAAAACTTGTCTATGCATAAAATTGGGCATTTCTAAGGCATCAAAATGGACCGTTATACTCTATTTATTGTTCTTAGAAGTCTTAACTTGCTAGTTTAGATTTTGGACAACGTTTCGCCAATAGACCAAGTTAAGTTCAAAATGACACGAAACATGAAAAACTTGTCTATGCATAGAATTGAGCATTTCTAAGGCATCAAAATGGACCGTTATATTCTATTTAGTGTTCTTAAAAGTCTAACTTGCTAGTTTAGCTTTTGGACAACGTTTCGTTAGGTAAAGAAGCCAATAGACCAAGTTAAGTTCAAAATTGCACGAAACATGGAAAACTTGCGCATGCATAGAATTGAGCATTCCTAAGGCATCAAAATAAACCGTTATACTCTTTTAGTGTTCTTAGAAGTCTTAACTTGCTAGTTTAGCTTTTGGACAACGTTTCGTTAGGTAAAGAAGCCAATAGACCAAGTTAAGTTCAAAATGGCACGAAACATGAAAAACTTGTCTATGCATAGAATTGAGCATTTCTAAGGCATCAAAATGGACCGTTATACTCTATTTAGTGTTCTTAGAAGTCTTAAATTGCTAGTTTAGCTTTTGGACAACGTTTCGTTAGGTAAAGAAGCCAATAGACCAAGTTAAGTTCAAAATTGCACGAAACATGGAAAACTTGCGCATGCATAGAATTGAGCATTCCTAAGGCATCAAAATAAACCGTTATACTCTTTTTAGTGTTCTTAGAAGTCTTAACTTGCTAGTTTAGCTTTTGGACAACGTTTCGTTAGGTAAAGAAGCCAATAGACCAAGTTAAGTTCAAAATGGCACGAAACATGAAAAACTTGTCTATGCATAGAATTGAGCATTTCTAAGGCATCAAAATGGACCGTTATACTCTATTTAGTGTTCTTAGAAGTCTTAAATTGCTAGTTTAGCTTTTGGACAACGTTTCGTTAGGTAAAGAAGCCAATAGACCAAGTTAAGTTCAAAATTACACGAAACATGGAAAACTTGCGCATGCATAGAATTGAGCATTCCTAAGGCATCAAAATAGACTGTTATACTCCTTTTAGTGTTCTTGGAAGTCTTAACTTGCTAGTTTAGCTTTTGGACAACGTTTCGTTAGGTAAAGAAGCCAATAGACCAAGTTAAGTATAAAATTGCACGAAACGTGAAAAACTTGTCTATGCATAGAATTGAGCATTCCTAAGGCATCAAAATGGACCGTTATACTCTATTTAGTGTTCTTAGAAGTCTTCACTTGCTAGTTTAGCTTTTGGACAATGTTTCGTTAGGTAAAGAAGTCAATAGACCAAGTTAAGTTCAAAATGGCACGAAACATGAAAAACTTGTCTATGCATAGAATTGAGCATTTCTAAGGCATCAAAATGGACCGTTATACTCTATTTAGTGTTCTTAGAAGTCTTAAATTGCTAGTTTAGCTTTTGGACAACGTTTCGTTAGGTAAAGAAGCCAATAGACCAAGTTAAGTTCAAAATTGCACGAAACGTGAAAAACTTGTCTATGCATAGAAATGAGCATTCCTATGGCATCAAAATGGACCGTTATACTCTATTTAGTGTTCTTAGAAGTCTTAACTTGCTAGTTTAGCTTTTGGACAACGTTTCGTTAGGTAAAGAAGCCAATAGACCAAGTTAAGTTCAAAATGGCACGAAACATGAAAACTTGTCTATGCATAAAATTGGGCATTTCTAAGGCATCAAAATGGACCGTTATACTCTATTTATTGTTCTTAGAAGTCTTAACTTGCTAGTTTAGATTTTGGACAACGTTTCGCCAATAGACCAAGTTAAGTTCAAAATGACACGAAACATGAAAAACTTGTCTATGCATAGAATTGAGCATTTCTAAGGCATCAAAATGGACCGTTATATTCTATTTAGTGTTCTTAAAAGTCTAACTTGCTAGTTTAGCTTTTGGACAACGTTTCGTTAGGTAAAGAAGCCAATAGACCAAGTTAAGTTCAAAATTGCACGAAACATGGAAAACTTGCGCATGCATAGAATTGAGCATTCCTAAGGCATCAAAATAAACCGTTATACTCTTTTTAGTGTTCTTAGAAGTCTTAACTTGCTAGTTTAGCTTTTGGACAACGTTTCGTTAGGTAAAGAAGCCAATAGACCAAGTTAAGTTCAAAATGGCACGAAACATGAAAAACTTGTCTATGCATAGAATTGAGCATTTCTAAGGCATCAAAATGGACGGTTATACTCTTTTAGTGTTCTTAGAAGTCTTAACTTGCTAGTTTAGCTTTTGACAACGTTTCGTTAGGTTAAGAAGCCAATAGACCAAGTTCAGTTCAAAATGACACGAAACATGAAAAACTTGTCTATGCATAGAATTGAGCATTTCTAAGGCATCAAAATGGACCGTTATACTCTATTTAGTGTTCTTAGAAGTCTTAACTTGCTAGTTTAGCTTTTGGACAACGTTTCGTTAGGTAAAGAAGCCAATGGACCAAGTTAAGTTCAAAATGGCACGAAACATGGAAAAACTTGCGCATGCATAGAATTGAGCATTCCTAAGGCATCAAAATAGACCGTTATACTCTTTTTAGTGTTCTTGGAAGTCTTAACTTGCTAGTTTAGCTTTTGGACAACGTTTCGTTAGGTAAAGAAGCCAATAGACCAAGTTAAGTTCAAAATGGCACGAAACAAGAAAAACTTGTCTATGCATAGAATTGAGCATTTCTAAGGCATCAAAATGGACCGTTATACTCTATTTAGTGTTCTTAGAAGTCTTAACTTGCTAGTTTAGCTTTTGGACAAGGTTTCGTTAGGTAAAGAAGCCAATGGACCAAGTTAAGCTCAAAATTGCACGAAACATGGAAAACTTGCGCATGCATAGAATTGAGCATTCCTAAGGCATCAAAATAGACCGTTATACTCTTTTTAGTGTTCTTGGAAGTCTTAACTTGCTAGTTTAGCTTTTGGATAACGTTTCGTTAGGTAAAGAAGACAATAGACCAAATTAAGTTCAAAATTGCACGAAACTTGAAAAACTTGTCTATGCATAGAATTGAGCATTCCTAAGGCATCAAAATGGACCGTTATACTCTATTTAATGTTCTTAGTAGTCTTAACTTGCTAGTTTAGCTTTTGGACAACGTTTCGTTAGGTAAAGAAGTCAATAGACCAAGTTAAGCTCAAAATTGCACGAAACATGGAAAACTTGCGCATGCATAGAATTGAGCATTCCTAAGGCATCAAAATAGACCGTTATACTCTTTTTAGTGTTCTTGGAAGTCTTAACTTGCTAGTTTAGCTTTTGGACAACGTTTCGTTAGGTAAAGAAGCCAATAGACCAAGTTAAGTTCAAAATTGCACGAAACTTGAAAAACTTGCGCATGCATAGAATTGAGCATTCCTAAGGTATCAAAATAGACCGTTATACTCTTTTTAGTGTTCTTGGAAGTCTGAACTTGCTAGTTTAGCTTTTGGACAACGTTTCGTTAGGTAAAGAAGCCAATAGACCAAGTTAAGTTCAAAATTGCACGAAACATGAAAAACTTGTCTATGCATAGAAATGAGCATTCCTAAGGCATCAAAATGGACCGTTATACTCTATTTAGTGTTCTTAGAAGTCTTAACTTGCTAGTTTATCTTTTGGACAACGTTTCGTTAGGTAAAGAAGCCAATAGACCAAGTTAAGTTCAAAATGGCACGAAACATGAAAAACTTGTCTATGCATAGAATTGGGCATTTCTAAGGCATCAAAATGGACCGCTATACTCTATTTAGTGTTCTTAGAAGTCTTAACTTGCTAGTTTAGCTTTTGGACAACGTTTCGTTAGGTAAAGAAGCCAATAGACCAAGTTAAGTTCAAAATGGCACGAAACATGAAAAACTTGTCTATGCATAGAATTGAGCATTGCTAAGGCATCAAAATGGACCGTTATACTCTTTTTAGTGTTCTTAGAAGTCTTAACTTGCTAGTTTAGCTTTTGGACAACGTTTCGTTAGGTAAAGAAGCCAATAGACCAAGTTAAGTTCAAAATTGCACGAAACATGGAAAACTTGCGCATGCATAGAATTGAGCATTCCTAAGGCATCAAAATAGACCGTTATACTCTTTTTAGTGTTCTTAGAAGTTCTAACTTGCTAGTTTAGCTTTTTGACAACGTTTCGTTAGGTTAAGAAGCCAATAGACCAAGTTAAGTTTAAAATGACACGAAACATGAAAAACTTGTCTATGCATAGAATTGAGCATTTCTAAGGCATCAAAATGGACCGTTATACTCTATTTAGTGTTCTTAGAAGTCTTAACTTGCTAGTTTAGCTTTTGGACAACGTTTCGTTAGGTAAAGAAGCCAATAGACCAAGTTAAGTTCAAAATGGCACGAAACATGGAAAACTTGCGCATGCATAGAATTGAGCATTCCTAAGGCATCAAAATAGACCGTTATACTCTTTTTAGTGTTCTTGGAAGTCTTAACTTGCTAGTTTAGCTTGTGGACAACGTTTCATTAGGTAAAGAAGCCAATAGACCAAGTTAAGTTCTAAATGGCACGAAACAAGAAAAACTTGTCTATGCATAGAATTGAGCATTTCTAAGGCATCAAAATGGACCGTTATACTCTATTTAGTGTTCTTAGAAGTCTTAACTTGCTAGTTTAGCTTTTGGACAACGTTCGTTAGGTAAAGAAGCCAATAGACCAAGTTAAGCTCAAAATTGCACGAAACATGGAAAACTTGCGCATGCATAGAATTGAGCATTCCTAAGGCATCAAATAGACCGTTATACTCTTTTTAGTGTTCTTGGAAGTCTTAACTTGCTAGTTTAGCTTTTGGACAACGTTTCGTTAGGTAAAGAAGACAATAGACCAAAGTTAAGTTCAAAATTGCACGAAACGTGAAAAACTTGTCTATGCATAGAATTGAGCATTCCTAAGGCATCAAAATGGACCGTTATACTCTATTTAGTGTTCTTAGAAGTCTTAACTTGCTAGTTTAGCTTTTGGACAACGTTTCGTTAGGTAAAGAAGCCAATAGACCAAGTTAAGTTCAAAATGGCACGAAACATGGAAAACTTGCGCATGCATAGAATTGAGCATTCCTAAGGCATCAAAATAGACCGTTATACTCTTTTTAGTGTTCTTGGAAGTCTTAACTTGCTAGTTTAGCTTGTGGACAACGTTTCATTAGGTAAAGAAGCCAATAGACTAAGTTAAGTTCAAAATGGCACGAAACATGAAAAACTTGTCTATGCATAGAATTGAGCATTTCCTAAGGCATCAAAATGGACCGTTATACTCTATTTAGTGTTCTTAGAAGTCTTAACTTGCTAGTTTAGCTTTTGGACAACGTTTCGTTAGGTAAAGAAGCCAATAGACCAAGTTAAGCTTCAAAATTACACGAAACATGGAAAACTTGCGCATGCATAGAATTGAGCATTCCTAAGGCATCAAAATAGACCGTTATACTCTTTTTAGTGTTCTTGGAAGATCTTAACTTGCTAGTTTAGCTTTTGGACAACGTTTCGTTAGGTAAAGAAGACAATAGACCAAGTTAAGTTCAAAATTGCACGAAACATGAAAAACTTGTCTATGCATAGAATTGAGCATTCCTAAGGCATCAAAATGGACCGTTATACTCTATTTAGTGTTCTTAGAAGTCTTAACTTGCTAGTTTAGCTTTTGGACAACGTTTCGTTAGGTAAAGAAGCCAATAGACCAATTAAGTTCAAAAATTGCACGAAACATGAAAACTTGCGCATGCATAGACTTGAGCATTCCTAAGGCATCAAAATAGACCGTTATACTCTTTTTAGTGTTCTTCGAAGTCTTAACTTGCTAGTTTAGCTTTTGGACAACGTTTCGTTAGGTAAGGAAGCCAATAGACCAAGTTAAGTTCAAATTGCACGAAACTTGGAAAACTTGCGCATGCATAGAATTGAGCATTCCTAAGGCATCAAAATAGACCGTTATACTCTTTTTAGTGTTCTTGGAAGTCTAAACTTGCTAGTTTAGCTTTTGGACAACGTTTCGTTAGGTAAAGAAGCCAATAGACCAAGTTAAGTTCAAAATTGCACGAAACGTGAAAAACTTGTCTATGCATAGAAATGAGCATTCCTATGGCATCAAAATGGACCGTTATACTCTATTTAGTGTTCTTAGAAGTCTTAACTTGCTAGTTTAGCTTTTGGACAACGTTTCGTTAGGTAAAGAAGCCAATAGACCAAGTTAAGTTCAAATGGCACGAAACATGAAAAACTTGTCTATGCATAAAATTGGGCATTTCTAAGGCATCAAAATGGACCGTTATACTCTATTTATTGTTCTTAGAAGGTCTTAACTTGCTAGTTTAGATTTTGGACAACGTTTCGCCAATAGGACCAAGTTAAGTTCAAAATGACACGAAACATGAAAAACTTGTCTATGCATAGAATTGAGCATTTCTAAGGCATCAAAATGGACCGTTATATTCTATTTAGTGGTTCTTAAAAGTCTAACTTGCTAGTTTAGCTTTTGGACAACGTTTCGTTAGGTAAAGAAGCCAATAGACCAAGTTAAAGTTCAAAATTGCACGAAACATGGAAAACTTGCGCATGCATAGAATTGAGCATTCCTAAGGCATCAAAATAAACCGTTATACTCTTTTTAGTGTTCTTAGAAGTCTTAACTTGCTAGTTTAGCTTTTGGACAATGTTTCGTTAGGTAAAGAAGCCAATAGACCAAGTTAAGTTCAAAATGGCACGAACATGAAAAACTTGTCTATGCATAGAATTGAGCATTTCTAAGGCATCAAAATGGACCGTTATACTCTATTTAGTGTTCTTAGAAGTCTTAAATTGCTAGTTTAGCTTTTGGACAACGTTTCGTTAGGTAAAGAAGCCAATAGACCAAGTTAAGTTCAAAATTGCACGAAACATGGAAAACTTGCGCATGCATAGAATTGAGCATTCCTAAGGCATCAAAATAGACTGTTATACTCTTTTTAGTGTTCTTTAGGAAGTCTTAACTTGCTAGTTTAGCTTTTGGACAACGTTTCGTTAGGTAAAGAAGCCAATAGACCAAGTTAAGTATAAAATTGGCACGAAACGTGAAAAACTTGTCTATGCATAGAATTGAGCATTCCTAAGGCATCAAAATGGACCGTTATACTCTATTTAGTGTTCTTAGAAGTCTTCAACTTGCTAGTTTAGCTTTTGGACAATGTTTCGTTAGGTAAAGAAGTCAATAGACCAAGTTAAGTTCAAAATGGCACGAAACATGAAAACTTGTCTATGCATAGAATTGAGCATTCCTAAGGCATCAAAATGGACCGTTATACTCTATTTAGTGTTCTTAGAAGTCTTAACTTGCTAGTTTAGCTTTTGGACAACGTTTCGTTAGGTAAAGAAGCCAATAGACCAAGTTAAGCTCAAAATTACACGAAACATGGAAAACTTGCGCATGCATAGAATTGAGCATTCCTAAGGCATCAAAATAGACCGTTATACTCTTTTTAGTGTTCTTGGAAGTCTTAACTTGCTAGTTTAGCTTTTGGACAACGTTTCGTTAGGTAAAGAAGACAATAGACCAAGTTAAGTTCAAAATGGCACGAAACATGAAAAACTTGTCTATGCATAGAATTGAGCATTTCCTAAGGCATCAAAATGGACCGTTATACTCTATTTAGTGTTCTTAGAAGTCTTAACTTGCTAGTTTAGCTTTTGCGACAACGTTTCGTTAGGTAAAGAAGCCAATAGACCAAGTTAAGTTCAAAATTGCACGAAACATGGAAACTTGCGCATGCATAGAATTGAGCATTCCTAAGGCATCAAAATAGACCGTTATACTCTTTTTAGTGTTCTTGGAAGTCTTAACTTGCTAGTTTAGCTTGTTGGACAACGTTTTATTAGGTAAAGAAGCCAATAGACTAAGTTAAGTTCAAAATGGCACGAAACAATGAAAAACTTGTCTATGCATAGAATTGAGCATTCCTAAGGCATCAAAATGGACCGTTATACTCTATTTAGTTTTCTTAGAAGTCTTAACTTGCTAGTTTAGCTTTTGGACAACGTTTCGTTAGGTAAAGAAGCCAATAGACCAAGATTAAGCTTCAAAATTACACGAAAACATGGAAACTTGCGCATGCATAGAATTGAGCATTCCTAAGGCATCAAAATAGACCGTTATACTCTTTTTAGTGTTCTTGGAAGTCTTAACTTGCTAGTTTAGCTTTTGGACAACGTTTCGTTAGGTAAAGAAGACAATTAGACTAAGTTAAGTTCAAAATTGCACGAAACATGAAAAACTTGTCTATGCATAGAATTGAGCATTCCTAAGGCATCAAAATGGACCGTTATACTCTATTTAGTGTTCTTAGAAGTCTTAACTTGCTAGTTTAGCTTTTGGACAACGTTTCGTTAGGTAAAGAAGCCAATAGACCAATTAAGTTCAAAATTGCACGAAACATGGAAAACTTGCGCATGCATAGAATTGAGCATTCCTAAGGCATCAAAATAGACCGTTACTCTTTTAGGAATGTTCTTCGAAGTCTTAACTTGCTAGTTTACGCTTTGTGGACAACGTTTCGTTAGGTAAGGAAGCCAATAGACCAAGTTAAGTTCAAAATTGCACGAAACTTGAAAACTTGCGCATGCATAGAATTGAGCATTCCTAAGGCATCAAATAGACCGTTATACTCTTTTTAGTGTTCTTCGAAGTCTTAACTTGCTAGTTTAGCTTTTGGACAACGTTTCGTTAGGTAAAGAAGCCAATAGACCAAGTTAAGTTCAAAATTGCACGAAACATGAAAACTTGTCTATGCATAGAATTGAGCATTCCTAAGGCATCAAAATGGACCGTTATACTCTATTTGTTCTTAGAAGTCTTAACTTGCTAGTTTAGCTTTTGGACAACGTTTCGTTAGGTAAAGAAGCCAATAGACCAAGTTAAGTTCAAAATGCACGAAACATGAAAAACTTGTCTATGCATAGAATTGAGCATTCTAAGGCATCAAAATGGACCGTTATACTCTATTTAGTGTTCTTAGAAGTCTTAACTTGCTAGTTTAGCTTTTGGACAACGTTTCGTTACCAATAGACCAAGTTAAGTTCAAAATTGCACGAAACATGAAAACTTGTCTATGCATAGAATTGAGCATTCCTAAGGCATCAAAATGGACCGTTATACTTTTTTATTTAGTGTTCTTAAAGTCTTAACTTGCTAGTTTAGCTTTTGGACAACGTTTCGTTAGGTAAAGAAGCCAATAGACCAAGTTAAGTTCAAAATTGCACGAAACATGAAAAACTTGCGCATGCATAGAATTGAGCATTCCTAAGGCATCAAAATGGACCGTTATACTCTATTTAGTGTTCTTAGAAGTCTTAACTTGCTAGTTTAGCTTTTGGACAACGTTTCGTTAGGTAAAGAAGCCAATAGACCAAGTTAAGTTCAAAATTGCACGAAACATGAAAACTTGCGCATGCATAGAATTGAGCATTCCTAAGGCATCAAAATGACCGTTATACTCTTTTAGTGTTCTTGAAGTCTTAACTTGCTAGTTTAGCTTTTGGACAACGTTTCGTTAGGTAAAGAAGCCAATAGACCAAGTTAAGTTCAAAATTGCACGAAACATGAAAACTTGTCTATGCATAGAATTGAGCATTCCTAAGGCATCAAAATGACCGTTATACTCTTTTAGTGTTCTTGAAGTCTTAACTTGCTAGTTTAGCTTTTGGACAACGTTTCGTTAGGTAAAGAAGCCAATAGACCAAGTTAAGTTCAAAATTGCACGAAACATGGAAAACTTGCTATGCATAGAATTGAGCATTCCTAAGGCATCAAAATGACCGTTATACTCTTTTAGTGTTCTTAGAAGTCTTAACTTGCTAGTTTAGCTTTTGGACAACGTTTCGTTAGGTAAAGAAGCCAATAGACCAAGTTAAGTTCAAAATTGCACGAAACATGAAAACTTGTCTATGCATAGAATTGAGCATTCCTAAGGCATCAAAATGACCGTTATACTCTATTTAGTGTTCTTAGAAGTCTTAACTTGCTAGTTTAGCTTTTGGACAACGTTTCGTTAGGTAAAGAAGCCAATAGACCAAGTTAAGTTCAAAATTGCACGAAACATGAAAACTTGCGCATGCATAGAATTGAGCATTCCTAAGGCATCAAAATGGACCGTTATACTCTTTTAGTGTTCTTGAAGTCTTAACTTGCTAGTTTAGCTTTTGGACAACGTTTCGTTAGGTAAAGAAGCCAATAGACCAAGTTAAGTTCAAAATTGCACGAAACATGAAAACTTGCGCATGCATAGAATTGAGCATTCCTAAGGCATCAAAATAGACCGTTATACTCTTTTAGTGTTCTTGAAGTCTTAACTTGCTAGTTTAGCTTTTGGACAACGTTTCGTTAGGTAAAGAAGCCAATAGACCAAGTTAAGTTCAAAATTGCACGAAACATGAAAACTTGCGCATGCATAGAATTGAGCATTCCTAAGGCATCAAAATGACCGTTATACTCTATTTAGTGTTCTTGAAGTCTTAACTTGCTAGTTTAGCTTTTGGACAACGTTTCGTTAGGTAAAGAAGCCAATAGACCAAGTTAAGTTCAAAATTGCACGAAAATGAAAACTTGTCGCATGCATAGAATTGAGCATTCTATAAGGCAGGAAGTCTTAACTTGCTAGTTTAGCTTTTGGACAACGTTTCGTTAGGTAAAGAAGCCAATAGACCAAGTTAAGTTCAAAATTGCACGAAACATGAAAACTTGTCTATGCATAGAATTGAGCATTCCTAAGGCATCAAAATGGACCGTTATACTCTATTTAGTGTTCTTAGAAGTCTTAACTTGCTAGTTTAGCTTTTGGACAACGTTTCGTTAGGTAAAGAAGCCAATAGACCAAGTTAAGTTCAAAATTGCACGAAACATGAAAAACTTGTCTATGCATAGAATTGAGCATTCTAAGGCATCAAAATGGACCGTTATACTCTATTTAGTGTTCTTAGAAGTCTTAACTTGCTAGTTTAGCTTTTGGACAACGTTTCGTTCCAATAGACCAAGTTAAGTTCAAAATTGCACGAAACATGAAAACTTGTCTATGCATAGAATTGAGCATTCCTAAGGCATCAAAATGGACCGTTATACTCTATTTAGTGTTCTTAAGTCTTAACTTGCTAGTTTAGCTTTTGGACAACGTTTCGTTAGGTAAAGAAGCCAATAGACCAAGTTAAGTTCAAAATTGCACGAAACATGAAAAACTTGCTATGCATAGAATTGAGCATTCCTAAGGCATCAAAATACCGTTATACTCTATTTAGTGTTCTTAGAAGTCTTAACTTGCTAGTTTAGCTTTTGGACAACGTTTCGTTAGGTAAAGAAGCCAATAGACCAAGTTAAGTTCAAAATTGCACGAAACATGAAAACTTGTCTATGCATAGAATTGAGCATTCCTAAGGCATCAAAATGGACCGTTATACTCTATTTAGTGTTCTTAGAAGTCTTAACTTGCTAGTTTAGCTTTTGGACAACGTTTCGTTAGGTAAAGAAGCCAATAGACCAAGTTAAGTTCAAAATTGCACGAAACATGAAAACTTGTCTATGCATAGAATTGAGCATTCCTAAGGCATCAAAATGACCGTTATACTCTTTTAGTGTTCTTGAAGTCTTAACTTGCTAGTTTAGCTTTTGGACAACGTTTCGTTAGGTAAAGAAGCCAATAGACCAAGTTAAGTTCAAAATGCACGAAACATGAAAAACTTGTCTATGCATAGAATTGAGCATTCCTAAGGCATCAAATGGACCGTTATACTCTATTTAGTGTTCTTGAAGTC